>NW_027846553.1:0-2109 GCF_054177405.1 Leptonychotes weddellii
ACTTTATCTGGCAAGGCTGTCATTTAGAATGGATGGAGAGATGCAGAGCTTCCAAGACCAGCAGAAACTGAAAGAATATGTGACCACTAAGCCAGCCCTGCAATAAACATTAAGGGGTGTTCTATAAAAGAAGAAAGAACCCAAGAGTGATATAGAACAGAAATTTACAGGAACAATCTATAAAAACAACGTCTTCACAGGCAACATGATGACAATTAATTCATATCTTTCAATAATCACTCTCAACGTGAATGGCCTAAACGCTCCCATAAAATGGCACAGGGTTGCAGATTGGATAAAAAGACAGGACCCATCCATATGCTGTCTACAAGAGACTCATTTTGAACCTAAAGATATATCCAGACTGAAAGTGAAGGGATGGAGATCCATCTTCCATGCCAGGGGACCTCAAAAGAAAACACGGGTAGCAATTTTTATATCAGACAAATTAGATTTTAAACTAAAGACCTTAGTTAGATACACAGAAGGACACTATATCATACTTAAAGGGTCTATCCAACAAGAAGATCTAACAATTGTAAATATCTATGCCCCCAACATGGAAGCAGCCAAATACATAAGCCAACTGTTAACTAAAATAAAGACTCATACTGATAATAAGACGTTAATTGTAGGAGACCTCAATACTCCACTCTCAGCAATAGACAGATCATCTAAGCAGAAAAATCTACAAAGAAACAAGAGCTTTGAATGACACACTGGACCAGATGGACCTCATAGATATTTACAGAACATTCCACCGTAAAACAACAGAATATTCAATCTTCTCAAGCACACATGGAACTTTCTCCAGAATAGACCATATACTGGGTCACAAATCAGGTCTCGACCAATACCAAAAGATTGAGATTATTCCCTGTATATTCTCAGACCATAATGCTTTAAAACTGGAACTCAATCACAAGGAAAAATTTGGAAAAAATTCTAACACTTGGAAGCTAAAGACCACTCTGTTCAAGAATGTTTGGGTCAACCAGGAAATCAAAGAACTTAAACAATTCATGGAAACCAATGAGAAGGAAAACACATTGGTCCAAAACCTATGGGATACTGCAAAGGCGGTCCTAAGGGGGAAATACATAGCCATTCAAGCCTCACTCAAAAAATAGAAAAATCCCAAATTCACCAACTAACTCTACACCTTAAAGAACTAGAGAAAAAGCAAAAACAATGCCTAAGCTATGCATTAGAAGAGAAATAATTAAGATTAGAGAAAAGATCAATGAATTAGAAACCAGAAACACAGTAGATCAGATAAACGAAACTAGAAGCTGGTTCTTTAAAAGAATTAATAAGATTGATAAACCACTGGCCAGACTTATCCAAAGGAGAAAGAATCCAAATTACTAAAATTATGAATGAAAGGGGAGAGATCATGACTAACACCAAGGAAATAGAAACAATTATTAGAAATTATTATCAACAACTATATGCCAATAAATTGAGCAACCTGGATGAAGTGGATTCCTTCCTAGAAACCTCTAAATGCCCAGGACTGAAACAGGAAGAAATTGACAACCTGAATAGGCCAATAACCAGTAACGAGATTGATGCAGTGATCAAAAACCTCCCAAAAAACAAGAGTCCAGGGCCTAATGGATTACCTGGGGAATTCTACCAAACATTCAAAGAAGAAATAATACCTATTCTGAAGCTGTTTCACAAAATAGAAACAGAAGGAAAGCTTCCAAACTCATTCTATGAGGCCAACATTACTTTAATCCCCAAACCAGGCAAAGACCCTATCAAAAAGGAAAACTTCAGGCCAATATCCCTAATGAATATGGATTCCAAAATCCTCCACAAAATCCTAGCTAATAGGATCCAACAATACATTAAAAGAATCATCCACCACGACCAAGTGGGATTTATCCCCGGGACGCAAGGGTGGCTCAACATTCGCAAATCAATCAATGTGATAGAACACATTAATAAAAGGAGAGAGAACTATATGGTCCTCTCAATTGATGCAGAAAGAAGCATTTGATAAAATACAGCATCCTTTCCTAATTAAAACTTTTCAGAGTATATGGATAGAGGGAACATTCCTCAAGTTCATAAAATCCATCTATGAAAAACCCACAGCGA
>NW_027846554.1:0-262 GCF_054177405.1 Leptonychotes weddellii
CGATGCGGGCCTCGATCCCAGGATCCCGGGATCATGACCTGAGCCACAGGCAGACGCCCAACGACTGAGCCACCCAGGCGCCCCACCAATCCTTTTAAAATGAACCCCACTTGACACTTCTAATCCCCTTTCCTACTTTTTCTTTTTTGCATTTATCAATGTTTAACTTGCTATATATTTCATTTTTCTTTCTTTCTTTTTTTTTTCTACCCTCCACTAGAATGTATGTTCCCTGAGAGCAGGGAGTTGTTTGTTTTGTTCA
>NW_027846555.1:0-262 GCF_054177405.1 Leptonychotes weddellii
CCCCAGAGGCCAGGGCTGGTTCTGTGAGGAGGGGGCTAGGCCCCCACGAGGGAGGCAGCCTAATTCCGGGACACCCCCAGAAGGAGGAGCACGAGGTCAAGGACTCCTCTCCTGCGTCCTTAGCATCTCCCTCCAGTGCTCCTGGCGCTGGAGCCTAAAGCAAGCTGCAGGCAAAGGAGGAAACCCGTCGGCCACCCCACGCCCAGCCCCGCCGAGCCGCGAGGTGGCTGGGCAGCTGGGGGACAATGACAAAGCAGCGGGC
>NW_027846556.1:0-262 GCF_054177405.1 Leptonychotes weddellii
CTGAGGAAGAGAGAAGTAAATAACTCGTTCAAAGCCATGCAATTAGCACTTGGAAGAATCAGGGTTAGAAAACGAGTAAAGCTAGGTTAAGGTGTCCTCAGCCCTATTTTTAAAAAATGGTCAAGTTGATAAAGAACAGATAACAATAAAGAAGGGAAAAATCGGGGGGCGCCTGGTTGAATCAGTCTGCAGAGCCTGCAACTCTTGATTTCAGGGTCGTGAGTTCGAGCCCCACATTGGGCATGGAGTCTACTTAATAAAA
>NW_027846557.1:0-262 GCF_054177405.1 Leptonychotes weddellii
AGCATAATGCACATAAATACACAGAATAAGTAAATACATAAAACTAGATAGTATATTTGAAGAAGACAAATGCCATGGAATTGGAAAACAAGAGTGTAAAGCAGGGAAGAGGAGGGGAGAAGTCTGACTGAAATTTTAAATAAAGTGGTTATAGTAGGCCCGATAGAGAAGATGACATCTGATCAAAAACTTGGGGAAGATGAATGAGCAAGCAGTGATAACATCTGCGGACAGAGCTTTCTCAGTAGAATGACCCTACAAC
>NW_027846558.1:0-262 GCF_054177405.1 Leptonychotes weddellii
ACTGGAAAAAACCCAGATGTCCTTCCTATCTATCTGTGGGTCTAGCTCTATCTATCTATTATCTATCTATCTATCTATCTATCTATCTATCTATCTATCTATCATCTATCTATTATCTATCTATCATCTATCTAACATCATCTATCTATCTATCATCTATCTATCTAACATCATCTATCTATCTATCTATCTATCTATCTATCTATCTATCTATCATCTAACATCATCTATCTATCATCTATCTATCTATCTATCTATCTAT
>NW_027846559.1:0-262 GCF_054177405.1 Leptonychotes weddellii
CGGGGAGGCCAGGCGGCCAGGGTGGGGACCCCGTGTCTCCATCAGTTATCGGAGTGTGAGCAAACTGGGATGTGCATCATGCATCAGCAGAACTTCATACTTGCCACGGTTCGTGCATCCACATGCCTCTTGGGACAGACGCACAGACCAAGGACGGAGCCCGAGGTGTCCCGCCGGGGTCCCCTCGCATCACCCCACATGCTGCAAGGCTGCTTCCTGGCCACACCGGAGGCCTCCGATGCGTGTCCTACACCATCCCCCA
>NW_027846560.1:0-262 GCF_054177405.1 Leptonychotes weddellii
AAAATAAATAAATAAATATTTAAAAAATAAAAAAAGAGTGGCCCTTGGTCTCTTTCAATACAGGTAGACCTTGCTCTGAACAGTCTCCTGTGAGTGATACTACTGTACCACCCGCTCACAGATCGTCTGTCCAGCTGAGGATGAAGGTCAGGGACAGGGCAAAAGGATGGATAGAGCTGGCCCTGCAGCTGCCCGATTGAACGCAGATCATGGAGCAAATAGAATCAGATTTCCTCTTACACAGTACAGCTTTCCCAAGTCG
>NW_027846561.1:0-262 GCF_054177405.1 Leptonychotes weddellii
GAGATTTCTTGTTGGGGTCAAGAAAAGTGGGTATTGATCTTTTACTTTTCTGGACCGTGGCTTTTTTTTTTTTTTTTTTTTTTTAAAGATTTTATTTATTTATTTGAGACAGAGAGAATGAGAGACAGAGAGCATGAGAGGGAGGAGGGTCAGAGGGAGAAGCAGACTCCCCGCCGAGCAGGGAGCCCGATGCGGGACTTGATCCCGGGACTCCAGGATCATGACCTGAGCCGAAGGCAGTCGCTTAACCAACTGAGCCACC
>NW_027846562.1:0-262 GCF_054177405.1 Leptonychotes weddellii
CTTGAAGCCTAGACACATTTCTGAATTACATTCCCTCAGAGAGCTTAGCACAACTATCAATAGACAGCTACTCAATTGATGGCAAAGTGCGTTCACAGCCCAAATTACTAGAGATGCTAAGTAGATAAAATGTTCAGACTTCCGCTCTCCTGAGTGGGAAGAGCGGATATGGGAAGGGAGGACCATGGTTGGAGAGGGATGGGGGCTGAGAGAAACCAAATGGCTCTGTGGGATAGTCATTATTTCTTGAATCACTTTATTA
>NW_027846563.1:0-2109 GCF_054177405.1 Leptonychotes weddellii
ATTTCTTTCATGAGTATTTTAGTTTTCTGAGTACAGATCCTTTACCTCTTTGGTTAGATTTATTCCTAGGTATCTTATGGTTTTGGGTGCAATTGTAAATGGGATCAACTCTTTAATTTCTCTTTCTTCTGTCTTGTTGTTGGTGTATAGGAATGCCACTGATTTCTGTGCATTGATTTTATATCCTGCCACTTGACTGAATTCCTGTATGAGTTCTAGCAGTTTTGGCATGGAGTCTTTTGGGCTTTCCACATAAAGTATCATATCATCTGCAAACAGTGAGAGTTTGACTTCTTCTTTGCCGATTTGGATGTCTTTTATTTCTTTTTGTTGTCTGATTGCTGTGGCTAGGACTTCTAATACTATGTTGAATAGCAGTGGTGATGGTGGACATCCATGCCATGTTCCTGACCCTAGGGGGAAAGCTCTCAGTTTTTCCCCATTGAGAATGATATTTGCTGTGGGTTTTTCATAGATGGCTTTTATGATATTGAGGTATGTACCCTCTATCCCCAAAACTCTGAAGAGTTTTGATCAAGAAAGGATGCTGTACTTTGTCAAATGCTTATTCTGCATCTATTGTGAGGATCATATGATTCTTGTTCTTTCTTTTATTAATGTATTGCATTGATTGATTTGCGGATATTGAACCAACCTTGCAGCCCAGGGATAAATCCCACTTGTTCGTGATGAATAATCATTTTAATGTACTGTTGGATCCTATTGGTTAGTATTTTGGCGAGAATTTTTGCATCCATGTTCATCAGGGATATTGGTCTGTAATTCTCCTTTTTGATGGGGTCTTTGTCTGGTTTGGGGATCAAGGTAATGGTGGCCTCATAAAACGAGTTTGGAAGTTTTCCTTCCATTTCTATTTTTTGGAATAGTTTCAGAAGAATAGGTATTAATTCCTCTTGAAATGTTTGGTAGAATTCCCCTGGGAAGCCCTCTGGCCCTGGGCTTTTGTTTGTTGGGAGATTTTTGATGACTGCTTCAATTTCCTTAGTGGTTATAGGTGTGTTCAGGTTTTCTATTTTTTCCTGGTTCAGTTTTGGTAGTTGATACTTCTCTAGGAATACATCCATTTCTTCCAGGTTATCTAATTTCCTGGCATATAGTTGCTCATAACATGTTCTTATAATTGTATTTCTTTGGTGTTGGCTGTGATCTCTCCTCTTTCATTCATGATTTTGTTGATTTGGGTCATTTCTCTTTTCTTTTTGATAAGTCTGGCCAGGGGTTTATCAATCTTGTTAATTCTTTCAAGGAACCAACTCTTAAGTTTTGTTGATCTGTTCTACTGTTCTTTTGATTTCTATTTCATTGATTTCTGCTCTATCTTTATTATTTCTCTTCTCCTGCTGACTTTAGGCTTTATTTGTTGTTCTTTCTCCAGCTCCTTTAGGTGTAGGGTTAGGTTGTGCATTTGAGACCTTTCTTGTTTCTTGAGGAAGGCTTGTATTGCTATATAGTTTCCTCTTAGGACTGGCTTTGCTGCATCACAAAGATTTTGAACAGTTGTGTTTTCATTTTCATTTATTTCCATGAATTTTTTTAAATTTTTCTTTAATTTCCTGGTTGACCCATTCATTCTTTACTTGGATGCTCTTTAGCCTCCATGTATTTGAGTTATTTCCGACTTTCCTCTTGTGATCGAGTTCTAGTTTCAATGCATTGTGGTCTGAAAATACGTAGGGAATGATCCCAATCTTTTGGTACTGGTTGAGACCTGATTTGTGACCTAGGATGTGAGCTATTCTGGTGAATGTTCTGTGGGCACTAGAGAAGAATGTGTATTCTGTTGCTTTGGGATGGAATGTTCTGAATATATCTGTGAAGTCCATTTGGTCCAGTGTGTCATTTAAACTCTTTATTTCCTTGTTGATCTTTTGCTTAGATGATCTGTCCATTTCAGTGAGGGGGGTGTTAAAGTCCCCCACTATTATTGTATTGTTGTCAATGTGTTTCTTTGCTTTTGTTATTAATTGGCTTATATAATTGGCTGCTCCCATGTTAGGGGCATAGATATTTACTGTTGTTAGATCTTCTTGTTGGATAGATCCTTTAAGTAGGATATAGTGTCCTTCCTCATCTCTTATTATAGTCTTT
>NW_027846564.1:0-262 GCF_054177405.1 Leptonychotes weddellii
AAAGAAGGAAGAAGATAGCAGGAGGGGCAGAATGAAGGGGGGGAATCGGAGGGGGAGACAACCATGAGAGACTATGGACTCTGAGAAACAAACTGAGGGTTCTAGAGGGGAGGGGGGTGGGGGGATGGGTTAGCCTGGTGATGGGTATTAAAGAGGGCATGTACTGAATGGAACACTGGGTGTTATACGCAAACAATGAATCATGGAACACTACATCAAAAACTAATGATGTAATGTATGGTGATTAACATAATAAAAAAAA
>NW_027846565.1:0-262 GCF_054177405.1 Leptonychotes weddellii
ATGTGTTTTATTAAAACATGGCAAATTATTTCAAGATGGGCTAGACCATTGCTTCCCAAACTGTCAGGAACAGGGACTGACCCATGTGTTATCAGTTCAAGAAGTAATATAGGAGTTAGGAGAAATTTTCTAGAATGTTTCATAGCAATTTGAGAAAATAATCTTTCTTTAATTTCTTTCTTTCTTTCTTTCTTCCTTTCATTCTTTCTTTGTTCCTTTTTTAAAGATTTTTTTTATTTTTAAATAACCTTTCAACCCAACA
>NW_027846566.1:0-262 GCF_054177405.1 Leptonychotes weddellii
TCTACTGAGAGATAGATCAGGGGTCGAACACGTGGAATTTCCCATTCCTCCTTTACACCTTTTGGATTTTTTCTTCCCAATTTTAAAAATTAACTTGATTTCCTTTCCTTATAGGAAAATATACACTCGAACTACATTAGTTATTGTTGGGGGATGGAGGAGGTTTTCGAGACGGTGGCCATGAAGTTGCATAGTCTCATCAGGAACATGGTGTCGCCCAAGTGCAGTCAGTTCTGCCTTGAGGTGACATATGGCTCCTAAA
>NW_027846567.1:0-262 GCF_054177405.1 Leptonychotes weddellii
ACTATATATACACACACACACACACACACACACACCCTAAGTGGACCTTGTGCATATACACTGTATATCAAAATATTCTATATCATGCCTATCCCTTACTCCCTCTTACTGGTTCTAACCAAATCCCACGCCTGCTGCAAAGGAAACCCACGTATGGACTGGACCTGGAAGTAGACTGGCAAAGACACGATCGCCCCACCCCCACCCCTAGTGGCATCCCCTTCCACAGTAAGCTCAGTTCAGAATCCTCAGGCTGGACCAG
>NW_027846568.1:0-262 GCF_054177405.1 Leptonychotes weddellii
GGAGGGCTGTGTCATGTCCTTCAGGGGCACCAGATGCCTCAAATGGGAGAGATGAAAGAGAAAAATGCTTGGTCTCAAGCACAGATGCTTCTGCTCTAACACTAAGACCTTGGGAGACAATCAATAGCCCTCCGGAAAATAACCCACCTGTTAGCGATTGTTCTTTACCCAAAGGGCACCCCCAAAAGGAAAACTTTCGAGAACACACTGAAAAGGATCGTAAAGTTGCTGCCTCCAGGACAGGTCTGTTCTCAAATGAAGA
>NW_027846569.1:0-262 GCF_054177405.1 Leptonychotes weddellii
AACAGCACCGTGAACACAGGAGAACTGCAGAAAATGTACATTTACCATGGGACAGAAAGAGCAGGGAACCACCAAACCCAGGCGGCAAACAGACCAGGGCTGCACTATTAGCAGAGTGGACAAACTTATGTGGGTGCTGCTGGGTGTCCTAGGACAGAGAGGTGCATCCTTCAACTCACTAGCAAGGAAATAGGAGCCCGTTTCCACTCCTGAGAAAGGGTGCCTGTGAAATCAGAGGCCAGGGAGCCCTGGGCTGTAGGAT
>NW_027846570.1:0-262 GCF_054177405.1 Leptonychotes weddellii
CTGGGTTCAAACCCCAACTTTGCCACTTGCAAGTCGTGTGACCGCAGAGAGTCTGTTTTCAGACCTTTCTGATGGGGTGAAAATGCTCACAGCCAGTATCGGGCAGGGGTGCCCCAGAATGCATCCATGCAGCTAGGGAGTAACCACTGTCCTGTGTCCCCCTAGAGCCCCTAGACTCTGGCCATGCGAACCTTCCTTCGGGGCCTCCTTCCCGCCTGTGCGCAATCCGGCCACTAAGGGGTCAGAATCTGTGCCTACACAC
>NW_027846571.1:0-262 GCF_054177405.1 Leptonychotes weddellii
CTGAGGTCGTATGAATAATGAACCTTGAGACTTCCAATTGGAAGGAAAATGGGAATGAAACCCCAGCATTAACATTTTGGAAGCCAGGAAGCATTATACTTGTGATAATGGAATTAGCAGCCCCTAAAAAAGCTGGATTCTAAGCTGGCAACAGGGAAAGCCAAGAAATGACCTTATTTCTACAACAGAATCCTGTCCCCGCACCCCCAATCCCCAAAAGGCTCAGGACTTTGTAGTACCGGGTATCTAGTAATCGGGGTAA
>NW_027846572.1:0-262 GCF_054177405.1 Leptonychotes weddellii
TAACTGGAATCCCTGAAGAAAAACATCAACATTATGTTCTGAGGGGGGAGGAGAGGGTTGTATGTGGTAAATACAAAGACGCAAATGTATATAAAAACATAAACCAAGAAAACATCATAAATTGTCAGAGATTTTAATGCATACATTAAACTATTAAAAGAAATTGAACAAAATGACCATCATTAAGACATGCCCTACTAAAATTTTTTGACATCAAAGATGAGGTAATTCTTTGGGCAGCCTTCACATATGAGTGGGGAAA
>NW_027846573.1:0-262 GCF_054177405.1 Leptonychotes weddellii
GAAGGAGGAATGGATATCAGACAAGCAAGAAAGTGTTTACTACAGTGAAGTTATAAAAGTAGACTAGCAATAATCAGGAAGTGATTGTGTTCAATGCTGCTATGCTTAAGAATCAAGGAAAACTATGTGGTGGCGGTGACAATGTAGCCATTTAGAAATCCGTGTAATGATTGTGACCAAGTACTTAGTGAAAACAGGCGTTTGTGAATATGGTACTTTTCAGATTTCTTGAGAGACAGAAGAATGAAAATCAGGGAATGAA
>NW_027846574.1:0-2108 GCF_054177405.1 Leptonychotes weddellii
GGGTGGTTGGGTGATAGACATTGGGGAGGGTATGTGCTATGATGAGTGCTGTGAATTGTGTAAGACTGTTGAATCACAGACCTGTACTTCTGAAACAAATAATATATTATATGTTAAAAAAAAGAAGATAGTAGGAAGGGTAAAATGAAGGGGGGGAAATCGGAGGGGGAGACGAACCATGAGTGACTGTGGACTCTGAGAAATGAACTGAGGGTTCTAGAGGGGAGGGGGGTGAGGGGATGGGTTAGCCTGGTGATGGATATTAAAGAAGGCACGTATTGAATGGAGCACTGGGTGTTATATGCAAACAATGAATCATGGAACACTACATCAAAAACTAATGATGTAATGTATGGTGATTAACATAACATAATAAAATTTTAAAAAGTACACTAGAGAGAATAGTAGACTAGAGGAAGCAGAAGAATGGATCACAGAAATACAAAGGATAATAAGAAACTATGAAAAAGTATATGCCAACAAATTGGACAATCTAGAAGAAATGGAATAATTCTTAGAAACATATAACCTCCCAAAACTGAATCAGGGAGAAATAGAAAACTTGAACAGACCAATTACCAGCAATGAAATCAAATCAGTTATCATAAAACTCCCCCAAAACAGATGTCCAGGACCAGATAGCTTCACAAGTGAATTCTACCAAACATGTAAAGAAGAGTTAATACCTGTTCCTCTCAAACTATTCCAAAAAATAGAAGAGGAAAGAGAGCTTCCAAATTTATTCTATGAGGTCAACATTACCCTGATACCAAAATCAGAGAAAGACATTACAAAAAAAAACAGTACAGGCGAATATCTCTGATGAACATAGATGCAAAAATCCTCAACATTATAATAGCAAACTGAATCCAACAATACATTGAAAAAATCATTTACCATGATCAAGTAGGATTTATTCCTGGGATGTAAGGGTGGTTTAATATTTGCAAATCAATCAATGTGATACATCATATCAAGAGAAAGGATAAGAACCATATGATCATTTCAATAGCTGCAGAAAAAGCATTTGACAAAGCACAACATCAAGATAAAAACTGTCAACTAAGTAGGTTTAGAGGTAATATGTTCGTATAAAGGCTATATATGAAAAATCCATGGCTAACCCATAACTATATATGATGTATTAAGGCTATAGATAAAAAAAACCCATAGCTAACATCATACTCAATATTGAAAACAGAGACTTTCCCCTAAGTCAGGAACAAGACAAGGATATTACTCTCACGACTTTTATTCAACATTAATACTGGAAGTCCTAGCCATAGGAATCAGACAAGAAAAAGAAAAGGTTTCCTAATTAGTAAGGAAAAAATAAAACTTTAACTATTTGCAGATGACATGATACTATATATAGAAAACCCTAAAGATTCCACCAAAAACTAGAACTGATAAATGAATTCAGTAAGGTTGCAGGATACAAAGTTAATATACAGAAATCTATTGCATTTCTATATACTAACAATGAAGTAGCAGAAAGAGAAATTAAGAAAATAATCCCATTTACAACTGCACCAAAATCACAAAAAATACCTAAGAATAAACTTAACCAAGGAAATGAAAGACCTGTCCTCTGAAATCTATAAAACACTGATGAAAGTCATTGACAACACAAACAAATGGTAAGATGTTCCATGCTGATGGAATGGAAGAACAAATATTGCTAAAATGTCCATACTATCCAAAGCAATCTACAGATTTATGCAGTCCCTACCAAAATAGCAACAGCATTCTTCACAGGACTAGAACAAATTATCTTAAAATTTGTGTGGATTCACAAAAGACCCCAAATAGCCAAAGTAATCTTGGAAAAGAAGAACAAAACTGGCAGTATCACAATCCCAGATATAAAGAGAGATTACCAAGCTGTAGGAATCAAAACAGTATGGTAGTAGCACAAAAGTAGACACATAGGTCAGTGGAACAGAATGGAGAAGCCAGGAATGAACTCATAAAAATATGGTCAATTAATCTCTGACAAAGGAGGCAGGAATATGCAATGGGAAAAAGACAGTCTCCTCAACAAATGGTGTTGGGAAAACTGGACAGCTACACGCAAAAGAATGAAACTGGACCACTTTCTTATACCA
>NW_027846575.1:0-262 GCF_054177405.1 Leptonychotes weddellii
CAGATTTGGCCAGTGGGAGCCCCTTCAACATGATTATGATGTGCTTTTGACTAATCTCCAATATTTTTTTTTTTTTTTTAAAGATTTTATTTATTTATTTGAGAGAGAGAATGAGAGAGAGAGAGAGAGCACATGAGAGGGGGGAGGGTCAGAGGGAGAAGCAGACTCCCCGCCGAGCAGGGAGCCCGATGCGGGACTCGATCCCGGGACTCCAGGATCATGACCTGAGCCGAAGGCAGTCGCTTAACCAACTGAGCCACCC
>NW_027846576.1:0-262 GCF_054177405.1 Leptonychotes weddellii
GAAGGAGGAATGGATATCAGACAAGCAAGAAAGTGTTTACTACAGTGAAGTTATAAAAGTAGACTAGCAATAATCAGGAAGTGATTGTGTTCAATGCTGCTATGCTTAAGAATCAAGGAAAACTATGTGGTGGCGGTGACAATGTAGCCATTTAGAAATCCGTGTAATGATTGTGACCAAGTACTTAGTGAAAACAGGCTTTTGGGAATATGGTACTTTTCAGATTTCTTGAGAGACAGAAGAATGAAAATCAGGGAATGAA
>NW_027846577.1:0-262 GCF_054177405.1 Leptonychotes weddellii
GCCCCCCAGCAGGGTGGTGAGCAAGGGTGAAAATGGGAGTGACAGGGCAGGGCGTGGGCCCCGGGATGCGCAAGAGACGTGAGCTGGGGTCCCTGGAGCTCTGCCACCCAAAGGGGGGAGATGGGAGGGGGTGGGGGTTCCAGGCTCAGAGCAGGACTCTCCCTGGCGTCACTTGGACACGGGGAGCCACCTGCCTGCGCCCAAGCGACCACCGGAGACCTCCCCGTGGTCTCCAGTGAACAGGGGAGCATGCCATCCATAC
>NW_027846578.1:0-262 GCF_054177405.1 Leptonychotes weddellii
CTCATGCTCTCTGTATCTCATTCTCTCTGTCTCAAATAATTAAATAAAATCTTTAAAAAAAAAAAAGTGTGATTTCAATTTCTTTCATAGATATAGGAATATTTAGGTTATCTGATTTCTTCTTGGGTGAGTTTAGATAATTTGTGTCTTTCTTTCTTTCTTTTTTTTTTTTTTTAAGATTTTATTTATTTGAGAGAGAGAGAGAGAGCATGCCTGCACATCAGCAGGAAGAGGGAAAAGCAGGGGCAGAAGGAAAAGCAGA
>NW_027846579.1:0-262 GCF_054177405.1 Leptonychotes weddellii
CAGCTAACAGAACAGGGGAAGTCATAGGGCACCTTCCACAGGTAGATGTGGAGCCAGGCTGATCATCTCCTGGACCAGGACAAGCAGATACTATCATCCTCCTCATCTCCTTCGCCCCCGGTATCCAGCATATGCAGATCTAGGATTGTAGTTTTCCCATGTGGCTAGGGCTGCCATACTGGGGAGTACAGGAAACTAGGGGAGCATACTACCCGGAACAGAGAGGTAATCAACAAATGCCCATTGGCTGACAGAACAAATG
>NW_027846580.1:0-262 GCF_054177405.1 Leptonychotes weddellii
CTTGTGAGCTGCAGTGAGGCTGCTCCTGTCTGCACAGAATCCGGACTGAAGCTTGCCCCCTTCGTTCACCATCGGCAGTCCTGGGATGTGCTGTTCCCGTGAACAGTGGTTTTCCCAGGACATGCTGTTCCCGGGGACCATGCTGCTCCTGTGGACCATGTTGTTCCCGTGGACCGTGCTGTTCCTGTGGACTGTGCTGCTCCTGTGGACTGTGCTGTTTCCATAGACTGTGCTATTCCCAGGACATGCTGTTCCCGTGGAC
>NW_027846581.1:0-262 GCF_054177405.1 Leptonychotes weddellii
AATCTTTAAAAAAAAAACAATGACCCAGATTGCCTAACCATGACATACGGATTCAAACAGATCACAATCTGAAATTCACTTCTATTTATTAACTGTGTGATTAACTTTTCTTTCTTGGTTTCCTTCTTTGTACAATGGTGATGACCAGACAAATGGTTTTGAGTTGATTTACAAGATTATGTATAGAAAGCACATGTAGAGGGCGGAGCAAGATGGCGGAGGAGTAGGAGACCTGGATTTCGTCTCCTCTCAGGAATTCAGC
>NW_027846582.1:0-262 GCF_054177405.1 Leptonychotes weddellii
TCATGTCCTTCCAGAACTCTTCCTTTGCATTCACAACTTGTCTGTTTGGGGCAGGCGGCCTGGCTTTCGGCTTATCTAGACTTTCAACACACCTTCCTCTCACTGAGCCTACTCATTTCTAGCTTTTGAAAGTGAGAGATGTGTGACTCTTCCTTTCACTTGGACACTTAGAGGACATTGTCGGGTTGTTGACTGGCCTACTTTCAACACTGTTGTGTCTCAAGGATCAGGGAGGCCTGAGGAGAGGGAGAGAGAGGGGGGA
>NW_027846583.1:0-262 GCF_054177405.1 Leptonychotes weddellii
ATGCAACCATTGCAATACTGAAAGCTTCAAAAATATATTTTATTTCTACTTTTCTCTTCACAGTGCAAGATGATGGTATGCATTTATACCTAGATAAATAGAAAGATTGATAAATTGGGCGCCTGGGTGACTCAGTTGGTTAAGCGACTGCCTTCAGCTCAGGTCATGATCCCAGGGTCCTGGGATCGAGTCCCGCATCAGGCTCCCTGCTCTGCGGGGAGCCTGCTTCTCCCTCTCCCACTCCCCCTGCTTGTGTTCCCTC
>NW_027846584.1:0-262 GCF_054177405.1 Leptonychotes weddellii
TACCTAGTAATATGCAGTAAGTTTAGATGCTCCTGTTTCCCTAGTACAATAACTCTAAAAATAGTTACACAAAATTTGGTTTCAAAGACTTTTGGAGAATGAGTTGAGACATGTTTACTGTGTATTTGGGGAAGTCACAGTGCTTCCTGGAAAGAATCTTTAAATAATGCACTCTGAAATGTAAACTGCCTTAGATAGCTAAATTTGGCAAGGAAGTCAAACTTTCACTATTCACAGACAACATTATACTTTATGTAGAAAA
>NW_027846585.1:0-2108 GCF_054177405.1 Leptonychotes weddellii
GTTAGCCCGGTGATGGGTATTAAGGAGGCACGTACTGCATGGAGCACTGGGTGTTATACGAAAACAATGGATCGTGGATCACAACATCAAAAACTAATGATGTATTGTATGGTGACTAACATAACATAATAAAATTAAAAACTACAAAAAAAAAAAAGATGGAAGTCAGTCTTTTGTAACTTAAACATGGAAGTGAAGTCCCATCACTTTTCACTATACGTTAGAAGTAAGTGATAAAGGTCAGCCTACACAAGGGTGTGAAAACCAGCAGGTGGGGATCATTGGGAGCCATGCAAGAAGGTGCCTATTACAGATGTTAGTATAACTAGACTCTAGATTGTCATCTTCTGTTGAGATAGATTTGACAAGTTGGCAGTTGGAAATTTGTTTCTAAAGCTAAGAGTTTGGGACTGAAATTGATTGTCAGGGAATAAGAGGAGCAACTAGGAGATCTGTTGCAATGACCTACATATGAGATAATACAGGGAAGGTGTTAGTAGGCTGGAAAAGAAGGAAACTGTTAGAGGAAGGTTGACAGACCTTGGTGATTGATTGGATGGAGGGTTGTAGTGAAGGAAGGAAGTAAAAATTGGCATCAGTCATCCAGATTTGAAACTTTGAGAAATCTACAGGAGAAACAGATTTGGGGAGTCAAATGATGGATTTCGTTTTAGGTATGTTGAGCTAAAGTTGCCAGAATGTTTAAGTTGCATATCCAGCTAGACCTTAGAGATGTGGGGCATTAGGAAGGTAGATAATTGCCTTTATAGTATCCAGAATGTTTTCACTTCTGTTGTCACATTTAACCCTCACAACAGCTCTTAGAGGAAAGTAGGACATTGTTATCCCCATTTTACAGTTGAAGAAAACGGAAGTCAATGAATTGGCCAGGGCTACATAGCTAGTAAGTGGAAGAACTTTTATTTCTACGTAGTTATTTGCATAGTGGTAAATAAATTCTCTAAAGGAATGAGTAATAATAATTATTTTTTAAACATTTTATTTATTTGAGATAGAGCAAGAGAGAGCGAGCACGAGCTGTTGGTGGGCAGAAGGGGAGGGAGAAGCAGACTCTCTGCTGAGCAGAGAGCCCGATGCGGGGCTCAGTCCAGGACCCTGGATCATGACCTAAGCGAAGGCAGACGCTTAACCGACTGAGCCACCCAGGTGGTCCATTAATAATAATAATAATAATTTTTATTTTTAAATATTTTATTTATTTATTTGACAGAGAGATTAGCGAGAGCAGGAACACAAGCAGGAGGAGTGGGAGAGGGAGAAGCGGGCTTCCTGCCGAGCAGGGAGCCCAATGTGGGATTTGATCCCAGGACCCTGGGATCATGACCTGAGCCAAAGGCAGATGCTTAACGACTGAGCCACCCAGGCGCCCAATAATTATTATTTTTAAAAGATTTTATTGAGAGAGAGTGAGTGCATGTGCTTGCAAGTGGGGGAGGGGCAGAGAGAGACTCTCAAGCAACTCCATGCTGAATGTGGAGCCCACGCAGGGCTCGATCCCATGACCCTGAGACAATGACCTGAGCCGAAATCAAGAATCAGATGCTTACTTAACTGACTGAGCCACCCAGGTGCCCCAAGGAATGAATTATTACTGATAAATAGTTTAGAACATGGTGGTTTCATCATTTACTAGTGTTCTAACTCATGCAGCAAATAGCCTCTACCATGTGTTAGTTCCAAATTAATGTATACATTCATAACAGTGAAAAGTAAGGACTCCCAAGGCTTATTTGGGAGGAATCTGAAAAAGAATCAGAAAGAGAAGAGGGGTGCCTGGCTAGCTCACTTTGTAGAGCATGCCATTCTTGATCTTGGGGTTGTGAATTCAAGCCCCACACTGGGTGTAGAGATTACTTAAAAATAAAATCTTTCAAAAAAAAAAAAAAAAGGGCGCCTGGGTGGCTCAGTTGGTTAAGCGACTGCCTTCGGCTCAGGTCATGATCCTGGAGTCCCGGGATCGAGTCCCGCATCGGGCTCCCTGCTCGGCGGGGGGTCTGCTTCTCCCTCTGACCCTCTTCCCTCTCGTGCTCTCTGTCTCTCATTCTCTCTCTCTCAAATAAATAAATAAAATCTTTAAAAAAAAAAAA
>NW_027846586.1:0-262 GCF_054177405.1 Leptonychotes weddellii
AAACAAGCATCTGCCCCCTGCTGTGGCTGCGCACCTGCCCTGCACCTGACGGGGCTCACCTGCCCTGCGCACCTGCCCTGCACCTGTCGGGGCTCACCTGCCCTGCTCGCCTGCTGCGTGCACCTGCCCTGCCCTGCACCTGTCAGGGCTCACCTGCCCTGCGCATCTGCCCTGCACCTGTCGGGGCTCACCTGCTGCGCGCACCTACCCTGCCCTGCACCTGTCGGGGCTCACCTGCCCTGCGCACCTGCCCTGCACCTGT
>NW_027846587.1:0-262 GCF_054177405.1 Leptonychotes weddellii
AAAAAAAAAACAAAACCTCTTTTAGGCTTTTCTAATACCTTAGGACACATCTTGCTAAAAGATGCAAAATAAATCGAGATAAAGTAAAGATGGTCACAGACACAGCTCAAAGCTAGGGTAGCTTGATGCTCAGTGCAGTTCCCAGGGAAGGAGCTTGGCGGTGCCACTCCCTTTGCTCAGGATGCACATTGCCTCTATAATGGTTTGCTGCATCCTCTTTGAATTTCTTACGATTAGTGAAAATGGGTACTAATGGAGGTCT
>NW_027846588.1:0-262 GCF_054177405.1 Leptonychotes weddellii
AGGGAGGGCCACAGTCCAAGGGTTCTGGCAGATGCTTCCAGGTTTGCAGCCCTTGGGAAAGCATTTGCTCAGAGCCGCTGAGAGAACATCCCTGGGGCCACATCACGACCACCAGGAGAAGGCCAGCTTCCATGTGAGGCCCAAGCTGCGAGGTTCACCACCAGGGTGGTGGGGCGTGCTGGTTCTGAGCAGAGAACAGAGCAAGGGGAAAAGAAAAGGTTTTTTCATAGCCTTGTCAGGACACCCAGGGGCCCACGTGCCA
>NW_027846589.1:0-262 GCF_054177405.1 Leptonychotes weddellii
AGAGCACCAGAGCACAAAATTGGGACTTTTACAAGTCTGCTTAGCTGAGGGACATTGCTCCAGTGGCTAAGCGGGGTTGGAACCCTCACTGGCACAGTGTGGTCTCAGGGCCCTCGGGGTCACAGAAAGACCGGGGTGCCTGAGTGTGGCAGAGCTCCCAGGTATCAGACCGGGGAAGCCGGCTGCAGAGATGGAGCCGAGGCGCGGGCTCTCAGCTTGGGGTTGCCATAAACACTGATCCGCGGCACAGTCAGGCCACTGC
>NW_027846590.1:0-262 GCF_054177405.1 Leptonychotes weddellii
GGAAATCTTCTCTAAGTCAGTCTTTTTTTAAACAATTGAGATAGAATTTACATACCATAGACTTCACCCTTTAAAGTGCTTTTTAGTATATTCACAAGTTTGTGCAGCTATCCTTTGAACAATGGACTAATTGTCATTTTTTTTTAATCTTTTTTTTTTATTCTTATGTTAATCCCCATACATTACATCATTACTTTTATTTATTTTTTTTTTTTATTTAAAGATTTTATTTATTTATTCATGAGAGACAGAGAGAGAGAGA
>NW_027846591.1:0-262 GCF_054177405.1 Leptonychotes weddellii
AACCAACTGAGCCACCCAGGTGCCCCATCCTGGTGATTTCTTGATGTGGTCCTTGGGATGTGTATTTGTGCATTTCCTAATCATCATGGCCTTTTATTACAGGAAGATAAACACATGAGACAGTTACTCAACTTTGTGGGAAGCTGAGCTTAATTTAAAGAGTTGAAGGTCACACATGCTATCTTCCCTTCATTAGCATTTTCAGTATTGTACTCTGCAGCTTTAAATATCACCACATAGACTATTATAAACAGATTTCCAG
>NW_027846592.1:0-262 GCF_054177405.1 Leptonychotes weddellii
GACCTGAGTCAAAATCAAGAACTGGACGCTCAACTGACTGAGCCACCCAGGTGCCCTGGAGATTTTTTTTTTTTTTTAAGATTTTATTTATTTATTTGAGAGAGAGAGAATGAGAGACAGAGAGCACGAGAGGGAAGAGGGTCAGAGGGAGAAGCAGACCCCCGCTGAGCAGGGAGCCCGATGTGGGACTCGATCCCGGCACTCCAGGATCATGACCTGAGCCGAAGGCAGTCGCTTAACCAACTGAGCCACCCAGGCGCCC
>NW_027846593.1:0-262 GCF_054177405.1 Leptonychotes weddellii
TTGTAAATAATTTTTGAAAAATTGCTGGGTAAATGACATATTTAATGCTGTAAACTTAGGGCGCCTGGGTGGCTCAGTTGGTTAAGCGACTGCCTTCGGCTCAGGTCATGATCCCGGAGTCCTGGGATCGAGTCCCACATCGGGCTCCCGGCTCAGCGGGGAGCCTGCTTCTCCCTCTGACCCTATCCCCTCTCATGCTATTTCTCTCTGTCTCTCTCTCTCTCAAATAAATAAATAATAAATAAAAAATAAAATTATAAAA
>NW_027846594.1:0-262 GCF_054177405.1 Leptonychotes weddellii
AATATCACATGGCAGAGTATGTGCTGGAGATGAAGAAGCCTTCTGGACACTGTAAGAGGCGGAATAGCAAGGTGTGTGCTGTGGTTGCTCAAAGTGCTAGTATCCCAGGTATATAACCCCAACATAGGTTAGATCCACTGTAGATGGCTGACCTTTCTGGGAGGCTGCTGCACTGCTGTGTGGAACCTTCCTCCTTTTCATGATGAGTATAGTCCTGTCCTCTGGCTCTGTCTCTTGCATGGATTTGTTGGAGGAGTATTTC
>NW_027846595.1:0-262 GCF_054177405.1 Leptonychotes weddellii
GCAGCACCCCCCGGCCGCCCCCTCACCTGGATCTCTTGAATCAGCTCCTCTGCTCTGAGCAGTTTTGCCTTCAGCTCCTCAATCTCCTGCTCCATGGGCAGCACGATCTCCCGAAGCTTCTCCGAGTCCTCATGGGCCTGGAGGGAGGGGGTTAGGCAGCCGCAGGCCCCCCCCTCCCACGACAGCTGGACCCCTCAGGTCTGTTCTGAGCCTCCCCTCTAAGCACGCCGGCCCTTCCAGTCCTCCCAAGAAGTGCTGTCCA
>NW_027846596.1:0-2108 GCF_054177405.1 Leptonychotes weddellii
GATGTCCACTATCACCATTGCTATTCAACATAGTATTAGAAGTCCTAGCCACAGCAATCAGAAAACAAAAAGAAATAAAAGGCATCCAAATCGGCAAAGAAGAAGTCAAACTCTCACTCTTTGCAGATGATATGATACTTTATGTGGAAAACCCAAAAGACTCCACCCCAAAACTGCTAGAACTCATACAGGAATTCAGTCAAGTGGCAGGATATAAAATCAATATACAGAAATCAGTGGCATTCCTATACACCAACAACAAGACAGAAGAAAGAGAAATGAAAGAGTCGATCCCATTTGCAATTGCACCCAAAACCATAAGATACCTAGACATAAATCTAACCAAAGAGGCAAAGAATCTGTACTCAGAAAACTATAAAATACTCATGAAAGAAACTGAGGAAGACACAAAGAAATGGGAAAACGTTCCATGATCATGGGTTGGAAGAACAAATATTGTGAAGATGTCAATGCTACCTAGAGCAATCTACACATTCAATGCAATCCCTATCAAAATATCAGCAACTTTTTTCAAAGAAATTGAACAAATAATCCTAACATTTACATGGAACCAGAAAAGACCCCGAATAGCCAGAGGAATGTTGAAAAAGAAAAGCAAAGCTGGCGGCATCACAATTCTGGACTCCAAGCTCTATGACAAAGCTGTCATCATCAAGACAGTATAGTACTGGGACAAAAACAGACACACAGATCAATGGAACAGAATAGAGAGCCCAGAAATGGACCCTCAACTCAATGGTCAACTCATCTTTGACAAAGCAGGAAAGAATGTCCAATGGAAAAAGGACAGTCTCTTCAACAAATGGTGTTGGGAATATTGGAAAGCCACATGCAGAAGAATGAAACTGGACCACTTCCTTACAGCACACATAAAAATAGACTCAAAATGGTTGAAAGACCTCAATGTGAGAGAGGAATCCATCAAAATCCTTGAGGAGAACACAGGCAGCAACCTCTTCGACCTCAGCCACAGCAACTTCTTCCTAGAAACATCACCAAAGGCAAGGGAAGCAAGGTCAAAAAATGAACTATTGGGACTTCATCAAGGTAAAAAGCTTTTGTACAGCAAAGGATACAGTGAACAAAACCAAAAGAATGGGAGAAGATATTTGCAAATGACATATCAGATAAAGGGCCAGTATCCCAAATCTATAAAGAACTTATGAAACTCAACACCCAAAGAACAAATGATCCAATCAAGAAATGGGCAGAAGACATGAACAGACATTTTTCCAAAGAAGACAGCCAAATGGCCAACAGACACATGAAAAAGTGCTCAACATCCCTCGGCATCAGGGAAATCCAAATCAAAACCTCAATGAGATATCACCTCACACCAGTCAGAATGGCTAAAATTAACAAGTCAGGAAATGACAGATGTTGGCGGGGATGTGGAAAAAGGGGAACCCTGCTACACTGTTGGTGGGAATGCAAACTGGTGCAGCTACTCTGGAAAACAGTATGGAGGTTCCTCAGAAAGTTGAAAATAGAGCTGCCATATGACCCAGCAATTGCACTACTGGGTATTTACCCCAAAGATACAAATGTAGGGATCCAAAGGGGTACGTGCACCCGATGTTTATAGCAGCAATGTCCACAATAGCCAAACTATGGAAAGAGCCAAGATGTCCTTTGACAGATGAATGGAAAAAGAAGATGTGGTGTATATTTACAATGGAATATTATGCAGCTATCAAAAGGAATGAAATCTGGCCATTTGCAATGACATAGATGGAACTGGAGGGTATTATGCTGAGTGAAATAAGTCAATCAGAGAAAGACATGTATCATATGACCTCACTGATATGAGGAATTCTTAATCTCAGGAGACAAACTGAGGGTTGCTGGAGTGGTGGGTGGAAGGAGGGATCAGATGGTTGGATGATAGACATTGGGGAGTGTATGTGCTATGGTGATTGCTGTGAACTGTGTAAGACTGTTGAATCACAGACCTGTACCTCTGAAACAAATAATACATTATATGTTAAAAAAAAAAAAGAAGAAGAAGAAGAAGATGGCAGGAAGGGAAAATTGAAGGGGGGGAAATCGGAGGGGGAGATGAACCATGAGAGTATGGACTCTGAGAA
>NW_027846597.1:0-262 GCF_054177405.1 Leptonychotes weddellii
CATGACCCGAGCTGAAGGCAGATGCTTAACGACTGAGCCACCCAGGTGCCCCCTGATATTGTTCTTATTATACCAGTGCCCATATGAGTCCCAGGCACATAGAAAAAAAAAAAAAGAAAGAAAAGAACAATATCAGGAAATAGACTTAGTAAGTGCTTATATGATGCTGGGAGCTGTACTCAGCCCCCTAGGTATTGTTATTTCTTTTTTTTTTTTTTAAGATTTTATCTATCTATCTATCAGAGAGAGAGACACACACACA
>NW_027846598.1:0-262 GCF_054177405.1 Leptonychotes weddellii
ATACCAGATTACATACATCCATTACACGCCACATTAGCAACGGGGAACTCTAGGAAGGAAGCACCCAGCAAGCAGGGTCTGAGCAAGGAAGACTTACCTTCCAGCCCCTCCACCAAATGAAAGGCCAGCAGAGTTCATTCCCGCCAGCACAAAGTAGCCCTGAACTGAAGGAGACTCGCCCATGATGCACCTCATGTCTGGGGTGAAGGTCTCGGGGCAGTTCACCAACTTCAGGATCTCCAGAGTCTCCAGGTCTGGCATG
>NW_027846599.1:0-262 GCF_054177405.1 Leptonychotes weddellii
AAGAGAAGGAAGGGAAAAATGGGCGGGGGGAATTGTAGGGAGAGATGAACCATGAGAGACTATGGACCTGAGAAACAAACAGGGTTTTAGAGGGGAGGGGGGAGGAGGGATTGGTTAGCCAGGTGATGGGTATTAAGGAGGGCACGTACCACATCGAGCCCTGGGTGTTATACGAAAACAATGGATCGTGGATCACTACATCAAAAACTAATGATGTATTTTATGGTGACTAACATAACATAATAAAATTAAAAAAAAAAAA
>NW_027846600.1:0-262 GCF_054177405.1 Leptonychotes weddellii
CCTCATTTCTCCTATTCATGTATTTATTCAATTATTTGTATCAGTATGGACTCATCAGTATTTATTTTGTACTTTGGGTTCAGGATCCAATACTACCTTATTCTGTGACTTAAATTGTTCCAGATTTACCACTGGGGGTTCTTTCCATTGGCTCCTGGATCCCTTTGACAGACCTCTATCAATGCAGGTGTTTTAAATTCTTTGAGCACTTCATTACTTTCTAGCACCAAAAGACTCCAGGCTCATCTTGTATATGTCTTGC
>NW_027846601.1:0-262 GCF_054177405.1 Leptonychotes weddellii
ATAAAATAAAATTCATTATAGTATTAAATATGTGACCAATGTCATTCATAAACTTTGTGAAGCTGAAGCTAATTAAATCTACATTAAAGAAACAATATTTGAACAAATACATATGTTAAAAAAGAATAAATTTTCAAGTTACACAATAATATAGGAACACATAAGCACATACAGTGTGTTCCTTTCAGCCCCAACTCAGACCTAAATTCTATGAACACTAACTGCCCTTTTACAAACACAAAGTGCAAAACCTGCCTCCGGC
>NW_027846602.1:0-262 GCF_054177405.1 Leptonychotes weddellii
CAGCTAACAGAACAGGGGAAGTCATAGGGCACCTTCCACAGGTAGATGTGGAGCCAGGCTGAGCATCTCCTGGACCAGGACAAGCAGATACTATCATCCTCCTCATCTCCTTCGCCCCCGGTATCCAGCATATGCAGATCTAGGATTGTAGTTTTCCCATGTGGCTAGGGCTGCCATACTGGGGAGTACAGGAAACTAGGGGAGCATACTACCCGGAACAGAGAGGTAATCAACAAATGCCCATTGGCTGACAGAACAAATG
>NW_027846603.1:0-262 GCF_054177405.1 Leptonychotes weddellii
AATTTACCTTTTTTGCAACCTCCTTGGTCTAAATAGAGAATAATGTATACTCTATTCTCTAAAAGGAAATAGAGCAAATGGAAGGTAGGTGTTCCCACAGGCAACCCTACAGCTCAGCTTGGTTGCAGAACACTGGCCATGTAATGGCTTTAGTGCTAAGAAAACCACAACTTTGTCATGTTCATCTTTTCTAGGGACCGGGAAACAGAAGCTTCCAAAGATTTCCTGTTAAGAAAGACTGATAGAGGTACTTGGATATCTA
>NW_027846604.1:0-262 GCF_054177405.1 Leptonychotes weddellii
CTGCAGCCCTGACCTGCTGACCTACATCGCAAACACTCCCCATCTTGTTCTGGTTCAGGCCTGGAGTTTGGTCACCCTTGCTCCCTGAGGGCAAGGCTAACTCCTTCAAATCACCCCAGCAGCCCAGCTTTGCCGATACACACTCACTGACCTGGATTAAAACCACTGCGGTGAAAGTAGCTGCATTTAAGTGCACGGAAGCCAGAGCACTGTCATCTTTAAATTTTTTAGAAAGATTTTATTTATTTATTTGAGAGAGAGA
>NW_027846605.1:0-262 GCF_054177405.1 Leptonychotes weddellii
CAGAGTCCGGGAGGCAGATCTACCCCGAGCCAGGCCCCAAGGTTTAGCACAGTGCCTGGTACCAAAAAAAAAAAAAAAAGCCCCCAGTAATTTAGAAATGTTGATAGACAGCATGCGGGGAGGAGGAAAGTGAGACCCAGAGAGGAGAAGTGACTTGCCCAAGGTCACATGGTGAATTAGTCCCATTCATTCTTCTATCGATCCGCCCAGAAATCATTTGCTGAGCGCACACAGTGCACTCCACCCTGGATGAGCACGAGAG
>NW_027846606.1:0-262 GCF_054177405.1 Leptonychotes weddellii
CAAAGTAAAAGGCCCACTAGTTGTCTTATTACCTCTTTTTTGGTTGCCAGCGGGGCCTGATGTAACAACTTATCCTTCACTTTTGAAGGGAAATCTAGATATGTCCACACTACCGGCCCCTAGAAATTTCACTGAGGTGGAAGACTCCTGATTTTTTTCTCAGATTTGCTTTCCACCTCTGACATGCAACTGTCTTACCGGTTAGGCTACAGTATTGCTACTTCTTGCACACTAGGTTCAGTCAGAATAATGTCATCAGTGG
>NW_027846607.1:0-2107 GCF_054177405.1 Leptonychotes weddellii
TTTGAGAGAGAGAGAATGAGAGAGAGCACATGAGAGGGGGGAGGGTCAGAGGGAGAAGCAGACTCCCTGCCGAGCAGGGAGCCTGATGCGGGACTCGATCCCGGGACTCCAGGATCATGACCTGAGCCGAAGGCAGTCGCTTAACCAACTGAGCCACCCAGGCGCCCAGATAACTTTTTATTTTTAATATGTACTTTGTGTACATTTAAATTTTATGTAATTGAAAATTTGAAGGACAACTTTGAAAAAGAAATTATATTTAACGTTACTTTTTAAAAAAATTTTTTTATTGTCATGTTAATCACCATACATTACATCATTAGTTTTTGATGTAGTGTTCCATGATTCATTTTAACGTTACTTTTAACAAACAGAGTTGTACCCACCCAAACTGAACAGTAACTAAATGTGCCTCACTGATATTCTGAATCTCATCCCAAAAGAGAGGCAAGAGTGTTTTTTTTGTTAACTGGAAAATAAGCAAAATTGTAAAAGGAAGACCTAGTGAAGCACTACAATGAGCCTATGCATTGTTATAAATTCCAAAATCATTAAACTAAGCTCTTTAAGTAGAACTTTTTAGTAAAGCAGTCTCACATTACCTCCATTTTCTTTTCTTTCTTTCTATTTTACTTTTTTATTTTTTTTAAAGATTTTATTCATTTATTTGACAGAGAGAGACAGTGAGAGAGGGAACACAAACAGGGGGAGTGGGAGAGGGAGAAGCAGGCTTCCCACTGAGCAGGGAGCCTGACGTGGGGCTCGATCCCAGGACCCTGGGATCATGACCCGAGCCGAAGGCAGACGCCTAACGACTGAGCCACCCAGGTGCCCCTTATTTTACTTTTTTTAAAGATTTATTTATTCCAGAGAGAGAGAGAGCATAAGTGGGGAGAGAGGCAGGGGGAGAGAGCAGACTCCCTGTTGAGCATGGAGCCTGCCCTGGGGCTTGATCTCAGGACCCTCAGATCATGATCTGAGTTGAAATCAAGAGTCAGATGCTTAACCAACTGAGCCATCCAGGTGCCCCTGTTTTACCTTTTTTTTTTCCTAACATTACTTCAGTTTTCTTGCTGGTCAGTATATATATGTTTATTACTGGAGGTAATAAGGATGTTAAACTTAATTTTTCTGGAAATCTTGAATATTTTGTGGAAAACCATGGGTCTTAGTTGCCATTGCCCATTTAAATTGAAGCAAAATTAGTGCACTAATCTCTAGTCAGTGTCAGGGTGTGCTCATATCTCCCTACTCAAATAGAGCCCCAGCTGTAGTGTAAACATCTTTGACAGCTTCATTAACTCTTCAACTGAAGAATAACTTAGTTTGTCATGTGTTGTTACCCATACTTCTAGATGAAATTAGTGCTTCCATTCCTGAATAAACTGGAAAAAGGCTTCAAGTCCTTTAATATCCCACTGATGCACAGGTGATCAATCCATGGTGAAGAGTCAGTCTGATTTTCTACAAGGATGGATGTTGCATCTGAAAAAAATCAGCCTTCTGGGCCATTAGCTTCTTTTCAGATTGATTTTCCACAATCACATGAAGGAAGGAACATGTTTTAACATAATTTTTTCCATTTATGGACATAAACTGATCTTGTAAAATACGCAGAGTTGACACTGTGGAGACCATTGGCATTGTGAAAAAAGAGAACAGATTTTATTTTTTATTTTTTAATTTTTTTAATTAACATATAATGTACTATTTGTTTCAGGGGTACAGGTCTGTGATTCATCAGTCTTACACAATTCACAGCGCTCACCACAGCACATACCCTCCCCAATGTCCATCATCCAGCCACCCCATTCCTCCCACCCCCCTCCACACCAGCAACCCTCATTTTGTTTCCTGAGATTAAGAGTCTCTTATGGTTTGTCTCGCTCTCCGGTTTCATCTTGTTTCATTTTTCCCTCCCTTCCGCTATGATCCTGTCTTGTTTCTCAAATTCCTCATATCAGTGAGATCATATGATACTTATCTTTCTCTGATTGACTTATTTCGCTTAGCATAATACCCTCTAGTTCCATCCACGTCATGGCAAATGGCAAGATTTCATTTTTTTTTTAATGGCTGCATAATATTCCATTGTGTGTGTGTGTAT
>NW_027846608.1:0-262 GCF_054177405.1 Leptonychotes weddellii
AGGGGCCTGTTGCAGTGGTTCCTAAATGTCTTTGCCAGAGGCGGAATTGCCCCACCCTTGCCTGGGCCTGGGCTAAGTAATCTGCTTGGGTTTGCTCTCGGGAGCTTTTGTTCCCTGCAAGCTTTCTGTACAGCTTTGGAGGATGACAGTGAAAATGGCAGCCTCCCAATCTCCAACCCAGAGGAGCCAAGAACTCAGAGCCCCACTTCTCAGTGAGCCCCCAGAGAAAATCAGTCAATCACTCCTGTCTCCCCAGTCTCCC
>NW_027846609.1:0-262 GCF_054177405.1 Leptonychotes weddellii
ATAAAATAAAATTCATTATAGTATTAAATATGTGACCAATGTCATTCATAAACTTTGTGAAGCTGAAGCTAATTAAATCTACATTAAAGAAACAATATTTGAACAAATACATATGTTAAAAAAGAATAAATTTTCAAGTTACACAATAATATAGGAACACATAAGCACATACAGTGTGTTCCTTTCAGCCCCAACTCAGCCCTAAATTCTATGAACACTAACTGCCCTTTTACAAACACAAAGTGCAAAACCTGCCTCCGGC
>NW_027846610.1:0-262 GCF_054177405.1 Leptonychotes weddellii
ACATAATTGGAAAAGGGTTATAAGACCAAACAAAATGAGGGAGAAGCTTATTTTAATTGGTACCTGGAGGCCTCCAAAAGAAACACTGCAAAGTTTTGCTTTCCTTTGGGCAGTGAACCCCAAACTTGAGGAACTGAATCAGCTAAGAAATCTAGAAACATTGACTGAAGCCTCTCAACCCCTTCCTCCTCCTTCTGCTTACGTGCCCCGCCCCCCGCCACCGCTCTTCCTACCCATTCCCTACAACCTTCTTCTCTGTAGC
>NW_027846611.1:0-262 GCF_054177405.1 Leptonychotes weddellii
AAATTTTTATTTGATATCAGTTCCATGTAATTGCTGAACATCTGCATGCCTTCAAGTTATTACGGTCCTGTATCCAGTTGGTTCCAAGAGAGAAGCAGAACCATCAGGAGATGTATATTAAGAGATTTATTGCAAGGAGTTGGCTTATGTAATTATGAGGGGTGGTTCCGCAAGTCTGAAATCTGTAGCCTAGGATGTCAGGAAGGGCAGGCTGGAGCTCTGCACTGAAGTGCTATCCCCAGGCTGAATCTCTTCTTAATCA
>NW_027846612.1:0-262 GCF_054177405.1 Leptonychotes weddellii
ACACAGGGGCACCTGGGTGGCTCAGTCATTAGGCATCTGCCTTTGGCTTGGGTCATGATCCTGGGGTCCTGGGATCGAGCCCCGTGTCGGGGCTCCCTGCTCGGTGGGAAGCCTGCTTCTCCCTCTCCCACTCCCCCTGCTTGTGTTCCCTCTCTCGCTGTCTCTCTGTCAAATAAGTAAATAAAATCTTAAAAAAAAAAGAAAGAAAGAAAGAAGAAAAGCAAGCACACTTTTATGCCACAGGCTGCGGGATCCAGAAAGG
>NW_027846613.1:0-262 GCF_054177405.1 Leptonychotes weddellii
AATGAATCATGGAACACTTCATCTAGAACTAATGATGTAATGTATGGGGATTAACATAAGAATAAAAAAAAATGATATTAGAAAATTTGATGTGATGTCGAGAAGGGCTAAATCCCGGCTCTGCCACGAATTTACTCTGTGATCTTCGGAAAGATGCGGTCCACCTCTGATCTTCCGATTTCTCTTTTGTACAATAAGGATCTTGGGTTGATTACCCGACAATGAACTTGGGGTTAGTAGAATGTAAATCAAAGGAGTCAAG
>NW_027846614.1:0-262 GCF_054177405.1 Leptonychotes weddellii
GATTATCTCCATATCTCTAAATAACATGCCTATATTGCTTATATTACATTATCAATTTTCCAGTATTTAGCATTATTTAAGAGCTTTCCATTCCATTATAAGAAAATGTAAATTTTGCTTTCTCTCATCCCTGTGATTCTATCATATAAACCTTTCCTATTACCTGTTCTCTGTGTCTTTTTATCTGTGTGTATATATACACACACACATAGTGACATATAATAAATATAATATGTAATATATGACATATAAATATATATTA
>NW_027846615.1:0-262 GCF_054177405.1 Leptonychotes weddellii
CTGAGGTCGTATGAATAATGAACCTTGAGACTTCCAATTGGAAGGAAAATGGGAATGAAACCACAGCATTAACATTTTGGAAGCCAGGAAGCATTATACTTGTGATAATGGAATTAGCAGCCCCTAAAAAAGCTGGATTCTAAGCTGGCAACAGGGAAAGCCAAGAAATGACCTTATTTCTACAACAGAATCCTGTCCCCGCACCCCCAATCCCCAAAAGGCTCAGGACTTTGTAGTACCGGGTATCTAGTAATCGGGGTAA
>NW_027846616.1:0-262 GCF_054177405.1 Leptonychotes weddellii
ACAGAGCTTCCCCAAGCTGAAACCCACAGGCACAGCCACCGGAGCTGGCATGGGGCACGTGAACTTTTTTTTTTTTTAAAGATTTATTTATTTATTTGAGAGAGCGAGAATGAGAGAGAGAGAGTACATGAGAGGGGGTAGGGTTAGAGGGAGAAGCAGGCTCCTTGCTGAGCAGGGAGCCCGATGCGGGACTCGATCCAGGGACTCCAGGATCATGACCTGAGCCGAAGGCAGTCGCTTAACCAACTGAGCCACCCAGGCG
>NW_027846617.1:0-262 GCF_054177405.1 Leptonychotes weddellii
CTTATTCTTTGGTTTTGGCCTCTTTTCTGTCCTCATTCACTGGCAGTTCTCGTTTTGGCTCCCTTCTTATGACTCAAGGCTTTCTGGGAAATGCTACATCTCGGCAAACTCTTGATGACTTTACCCACCGAAACCCTTGCCAAGCGTGGAATGGGTCATGTCCCAGTCTTAATGTGAAATGAAGAAGTTGGAACACAAAACAGGCAGGGGCAAGGATCTGTGGTGGTCTATCAGAGAAAAATCACAGTATTTCTGCTGTTCA
>NW_027846618.1:0-2107 GCF_054177405.1 Leptonychotes weddellii
AACTGTCCTCTGGATCCAGAGCAAGCAGACATCAGGGAACCAGCGTGAGTCTGCCCAGCAGCAGCAAAGGACATTCAGAAGATTCAGGTAGAGAATTCCTAAAGACCCATGGAAATTCTGGGTCCAGCTCAAGAAACCAACATGGGTCTACACATGGGCAGTCAGCTGACAGATCCAGACAGTCAGGGTCCCATCAAGGACAGACAGCCATCCACGGGCAGTCTGACTCAACCCACCGAGACTCAGGATCCAGCACCAGGGAAAGACAAGGGCACCACCCTGAGCAGACAGGAGACAGATCCAGACACCCAGGGACCCATCAAGGACAGGCAGGCACCCATAGGCAGTCTGACTCAACCCACCGAGACTCAGGATCCAGCACCAGGGAAAGACAAGGGCGCCACAGTGAGCAGTCAGAAGACAGATCCAGACACTCAGGGATCCATCAAGGGCAGGCAGCCATCCGTGGACAGTCTGACTCTGCCCACCGAGACTCAGGATCTGCAACTAGGGAAAGACAAGAATGCCACCGTGAGCAATCAGGAGACATATCCAGATGCCCAGGGTCGCATCAAGGTAAAACAGGCACCCAAGGGCAGTCTGACTCAACCCACCGAGACTCAGGATCCAGCACCAGGGAAAGACAAGGGCACCATCCTGAGCAGACAGGAGACAGATCCAGACACCCAGGGTCCCATCAAAGGCAAACAGGCACCCATAGGCAGTCTGACTCAACCCACCGAGACTCAGGATCCAGCACCAGGGAAAGACAAGGGCACCACTCTGAGCAGACAGGAGACAGATCCAGTCACCCAGGATCTCATCAAGGGCAGACAGGCACCCATAGGCAGTCTGACTCAACCCACCGAGACTCAGGATCCAGCACCAAGGAAAGACAAGGGCGCCACAGTGAGCAGTCAGAAGACAGATCCAGACACTCAGGGATCCATCAAGGACAGACAGCCATCCATGGGCAGTCTGACTCTGCCCACCGAGACTCAGGATCTGCAACTAGGGAAAGACAAGAGCACCACCGTGAGCAATCAGGAGACATATCCAGATACCCAGGGTCCCATCAAGGTAAAACAGGCACCCAAGGGCAGTCTGACTCAACCCACCGAGACTCAGGATCCACCACCAGGGAAAGACAAGGGCACCACCCTGAGCAGACAGGAGACAGATCCAGACACCCAGGGTCCCATCAAAGGCAAACAGGCACCCATAGGCAGTCTGACTCAACCCACCGAGACTCAGGATCCAGCACCAGGGAAAGACAAGGGCACCACCCTGAGCAGACAGGAGACAGATCCAGACACCCAGGGTCCCATCAAGGGCAGACAGGCACCCATAGGCAGTCTGACTCAACCCACCAAGACTCAGGATCTACCACCAGGGAAAGACAAGGGCGCCACCATGAGCAGTCACAAGATAGTTCCAGACACTGGGAAGCTGGACATGGACAAACCTCTTCTGGATCTAATAACAGCAGACACAAGGGATCCAGTATCAGTCAGTCCAGTGATGGTGAAGGACAATCAGAAGACTCAGATACTCAGTCAGGCTCAGTCCAGGAATGGTCCAGGTCCAAGCAAAGGAGACAACATGGCAGTGAACATGGCAGCCCTGAGCACTCAGGGTATTACTTCTACCAGATATCCTCCCCAGAACAGTTTGATTCTGTCCATGGACCATCTCAATCCAGTACCAGGGGGAGACAAGGATCCCACCATGAGCAGGCACATGACAATTCTAGACATGCAGGATCCCATGAGGGTCAGACAGCTGATGGTGGACACTTTGACTCAGGATCTCACGACCAGCAATCATCCTCTCGGGCACATGACTCTAGACAATTGCAGTCTGGGCATGGACAATCGTCATCTGAATTCAGGCCAGTGAGAAACCAGGGGTCCAGTATTAGTCACGACAGTGATAGCAAAAGGCACACTGAAGATTCTGAGAGCCAATCTGGATCTGGCTCAGGAAACCAACATGGATCTGCCCATGGCCATGTAGGAGACAGCTCTAGACGCTCTGAGTCTCGTCAAGGGCAGAGAAACAATTATGGACAGTCTGAGTCTGGTCATGGACACTCAGACACTGGTAC
>NW_027846619.1:0-262 GCF_054177405.1 Leptonychotes weddellii
CTTATTCTTTGGTTTTGGCCTCTTTTCTGTCCTCATTCACTGGCAGTTCTCGTTTTGGCTCCCTTCTTATGACTCAAGGCTTTCTGGGAAATGCTACATCTCGGCAAACTCTTGATGACTTTACCCACCGAAACCCTTGCCAAGCGTGGAATGGGTCATGTCCCAGTCTTAATGTGAAATGAAGAAGTTGGAACACAAACAGGCAGGGGCCAGGATCTGTGGTGAGCTATCAGAGATGAAGGCTGCAATCAAGATGTAGCAA
>NW_027846620.1:0-262 GCF_054177405.1 Leptonychotes weddellii
CTATGCGGGGTCTTTTCTGATTCCATACAAATTTTAGGATTATTTGGTCCATTGCTTTGAAAGACGTTGATGGTATTTTGATAGGAATTGCACTGAATGTGTAGATTGCTCTAGGTAGCATTAACGTCTTCACAATATTTGTTCTTCCAATCCATGAGCATAGAAAGTTTTTCCATTTCTTTGTGTCTTCTTCAATCTCTTTCATGAGTATTTTATAGGTTTCTGAGTACAGATCATTTGCCTCTTTGGTTAGATTTATTCC
>NW_027846621.1:0-262 GCF_054177405.1 Leptonychotes weddellii
AAAATAAATAAATAAATATTTAAAAAATAAAAAAAGAGTGGCCCTTGGTCTCTTTCAATACAGGTAGACCTTGCTCTGAACAGTCTCCTGTGAGTGATACTACTGTACCACCCGCTCACAGATCGTCTGTCCAGCTGAGGATGAAGGTCAGGGACAGGGCAAAAGGATGGATAGAGCTGGCCCTGCAGCTGCCCGATTGTACGCAGATCATGGAGCAAATAGAATCAGATTTCCTCTTACACAGTACAGCTTTCCCAAGTCG
>NW_027846622.1:0-262 GCF_054177405.1 Leptonychotes weddellii
ACACTTCATCTAAAACTAATGATGTAATGTATGGGGATTAACATAAGAATAAAAAAATATTCGTATTATTAAAATATGAATAATGATGCCTAACATTTTGGAACAATTATGTGTCTTGTCATTTTGCTAAGTTCTTTATAAACATGATCTCCTGAAAAGTTTTAATGATACAAGTTAAGCCTGTCCGACTGAGAGGCCCGGTAAGAGTGGCTTAAGCTGTTAGTAACAATTTTATGGGAATATTTACCTGAGAGGAGAAAGG
>NW_027846623.1:0-262 GCF_054177405.1 Leptonychotes weddellii
AGTTTGGACATTAAACAACAGACTCCTAAATAAATGAGTGAAAAAGAAAAATGCGAGAGCTAGAAGGAATTACTGAAGAATGAAATAAACACGAAAAATCGAATCTAACAAGCCTTGGGGGATTCAGGTAATGCAGTGCTTACAGGGAAATTTATAGCTACAAATATCTGTATTAAAGAATAGTCTCAAATTTACTACTCAGCCTCCTACCTTAGAAAGTTAAAAAGAGAGAGAGAGAAAAAAACTCAGCCATAAAAAAGAA
>NW_027846624.1:0-262 GCF_054177405.1 Leptonychotes weddellii
CTTGAAGCCTAGACACATTTCTGAATTACATTCCCTCAGAGAGCTTAGCACAACTATCAATAGACAGCTACTCAATTGATGGCAAAGTGCGTTCACAGCCCAAATTACTAGAGATGCTAAGTAGATAAAATGTTCAGACTTCCGCTCTCCTGAGTGGGAAGAGCGGATATGGGAAGGGAGGACCATGGTTGGAGAGGGACGGGGGCTGAGAGAAACCAAATGGCTCTGTGGGATAGTCATTATTTCTTGAATCACTTTATTA
>NW_027846625.1:0-262 GCF_054177405.1 Leptonychotes weddellii
CTTCAAAAAACAGGCTGGCAGTTCCTCAAATGGGTAAATGTGAAGTTACCATTGACCCGGCAATTACACTCTTAGGTATATATCCAAGAGAATAGAAACATATGCCCACACAAAAAATTTTACACAAATGTTCATAGCAGAATTATTCATAATAGCCAAAAAGCAGGAAAGACCTAAATCCAACATATGAATGGATAAATAAACGTGGAAAATCTATACAATAGCATATTATTCAGCAATAAAAAGGAATTAAGAGTGTATA
>NW_027846626.1:0-262 GCF_054177405.1 Leptonychotes weddellii
AGTGTTCCCTCCTCCCAACTTTAAAGTAAATCTCCATATTCTGTGAACTTAATATTTACCTTACCTCTGTAAACATCATCTCTGCTTTGTTATGAATTCTAGTATTTAAATGTAAACAATACAATTTTCTCAGTAATTGATAACGTGGCATGATCTTCCAAAGTCCTCTGTGCAGCAAAACTAGGCAGGAATAGAAATACATGGACAGACACCTTTCTATCTCACTTTTTTAATATAACTGTGCACACTTGGAAGGTTACCC
>NW_027846627.1:0-262 GCF_054177405.1 Leptonychotes weddellii
AGGGAGGGCCACAGTCCAAGGGTTCTGGCAGATGCTTCCAGGTTTGCAGCCCTTGGGAAAGCCTTTGCTCAGAGCCGCTGAGAGAACATCCCTGGGGCCACATCACGACCACCAGGAGAAGGCCAGCTTCCATGTGAGGCCCAAGCTGCGAGGTTCACCACCAGGGTGGTGGGGCGTGCTGGTTCTGAGCAGAGAACAGAGCAAGGGGAAAAGAAAAGGTTTTTTCATAGCCTTGTCAGGACACCCAGGGGCCCACGTGCCA
>NW_027846628.1:0-2107 GCF_054177405.1 Leptonychotes weddellii
GGTGGGTCTACAGTGTAATCAACCAATACACTGGCCTAGCTACTATTGCCTGCCACCATGAAGTAGACAAGAGTATAGTCATAATCCATGCAGCCCACTAGAAGATGCCTTGAACACATCTCCCAGGGAACCAGTACCTAATCCATGCATGCACCTGAGCAGGAAGGGCTATTGTCCTCCAGCCTCTGCTTAACTTGGAGGCAGGGCTCTGGGTGCCTGTAGGGCCACCATGGGCAGGCCTGGAGGAGGTATGTGCATTGATTTATTTCTGAAGAGAGCCCTTGGAGATGTTCTTCATCTCACTCTGCAGGACACAACCCTGCCCTCCCAAACTGCTGAAGTCAGCAGAGAGCTTCCTCTGTTAATATCCAGGTGTGATGAGACATTTTGGGTTGGGTCTGACCACTCCTGATTCAGGCATCTGGTGAAAGAGTGAAGACACAGGCCCAACAGCACTCATGCAAGCAGGACAGCTCACCTCCCCCTGCTTTGCATCCCTCTGGGCACATGGCAGGCACTAGTATTGAGGAGGGGACACTGTAGGATCCCCATCTGATTGGCAGCTGTCCCTGTGCTTGGGTCCCCTGAGCCCACGAGAACCCTTGTGGGAGGTAGGGGCTAACTTCATGGCACCATTTTCCAATGTGACTTTTGAGGTTCTATAGATTCTGCCTTAATTGGCAGGCAAGGCCTTCAGGGAAAAGTAGTGATATCTGTTCCCAATGCAAACATGTCCAGTGGTTCAGCGTGTACACTGTGCCATCTCACTCCCTCTGTAGTACAGGAGCACCTAGTAACCGCTATGCCACCCACAGCACCCAGATATCCAAGGCCAGTCCACAAAGAACCCATGTTGAGGGCTCTCAGAGAGACTGTGAAAGGGACAGCCAAGCAGCAGAAAGACCCCACAGCCACAGAGAGGCAGGGCTATTAGGGAAGGCACCCTGATGGCATGGAGGACACCACCTTCATTCAGTTTCTGGGGGTCCATGCAGGCTTCTCTTCCTTCTTAAAAGGCTTGGGTCCTGCAGAGATTCCTCCAGCCCTGAGAGCTCAGAAGTATGTCCAACCAGAAATCCTATATCTCTTGTAAGAGCTGTCCCAAATAAAATGCTCTATGATCTCATACAGCTCCACCTCATGTTTCTCACAGCTGTAAAGTAGGACACTCTGGCCGTATTCAGGCCTAGGTGCTCCAGAGGTCCTCATCGAAAGTGAGCCAGACAGGCCCTTGCTGTCCAGCTGCAGCTTTGATGGTTTCCCAGAGGAAGATCCAGCACAAAAGGATGCACATGTAACCATCAGACAGAAACACACTTGGAGGAACTGCTCAGGTGCACTTGACAGTTGCAGGCCTCAGAAACAAGCTTCACATACTTCTAACCAGGAGACAGGACCGGGGACCCCTGCTTACAGGACAAGGGACCCTCTGAGACTGCCAGCACCTCTGAGGTGGGTTTAGAATCACTGCTGAAGACCAGCCTCTGAGGAGGAAGCAGCATTCCAGGACACGCCCAGTGCACTTCTGGGTGACTCTGAGGCCATCTTCAACGACAGCACTACACGGACTTCCAGGTCTTTCCCCCTGCCTGCAGCAAGGTCTGCTGTTCCTCCAGCTGTCCCTCCAGCCCCCAGCAGGAATACACAGCAGGAGAGATGCAGGAAGATGAAGGACTGCCAGGGCCCAGTGACCACCCTGGATTCCAACTGAGGGGCAGCTCTGTGCATCCTCTATCTCAGAGGGCACACAGCTTGTGTCAGAGCCCCTTTCAGTCACCTCTCTACAATCACCGTCCCCACCTCCCTGGCTGACTTCTGCTTACTCTCAAGAATCAGGCAGGGCTGACCTGCTGGGTCCCCAAACCACTACCCCTGCCCCCTCCATCTCACCAGGCAGGGAGTCTGCATGAGAAGCCCATCTCCTGACTGGCCAGCTCCAGAAGCAGCTGAGTCCCTGTCCCCATTTATGGTGACGCTCTTCCCAGATTCCCCTCTCATGGGGAGAGGGAGGAGACCCTCTGTAACCCAAGGCCTCAGTGACAGCTGAAGCAGATGCCAGTTGTGCCTTCCCTGCTGCTCCCAGCATCTCTGAAATGGAGCCCCCACC
>NW_027846629.1:0-262 GCF_054177405.1 Leptonychotes weddellii
CAAGGGGGACGTTCTCTGGGTCTGCAGCACCCGCAGGCGCCAGCCCGGCCGGGGCCCGGCGAGGAGCCCCAGCGCTGGCCAGGGGCAGGGCTGGCGGACGGGGAGCGCCGCGAGGTGAGCGGGGAGCGCGGCCGCGGGGTCGGGGGCAGGGGCGGGGAGGCGCCGAGCGCAGCCAATCCCCGGGCCGCCCCCTCCCCGCCCGCCGCCAGCCGAGCCCGGGCGGGGGAGCCAGGCGGCGGCGGCGGCGGCGGCGGCGGCGGCG
>NW_027846630.1:0-262 GCF_054177405.1 Leptonychotes weddellii
ATGTACAATCTAGTGACTCAACAAAAGGACTTTCAAAGTTACAAACTGCAAGACGTGGCATATTTCAGGAATTATGATGATTATGGATCATATGCTGTAAATCAGACACAAAGCTGATGAGCACTTTAGAATGCATTAATTCCAGGTAGTTACTATTATTACCATTTTACAGAGGAAGAAATCGGAAGTCATAGAGGTTCAATACTTTGGCCAAGGCTACACAGTTATTAAACAAACCAGACCTAACTTCAAAGCCTGTGCA
>NW_027846631.1:0-262 GCF_054177405.1 Leptonychotes weddellii
CGATGCGGGCCTCGATCCCAGGATCCCGGGATCATGACCTGAGCCACAGGCAGACGCCCAACGACTGAGCCACCCAGGCGCCCCACCAATCCTTTTAAAATGAACCCCACTTGACACTTCTAATCCCCTTTCCTACTTTTTCTTTTTTGCATTTATCAATGTTTAACTTGCTATATATTTCATTTTTCTTTCTTTCTTTCTTTCTTTCTTTCTTTTTTTTTTCTACCCTCCACTAGAATGTATGTTCCCTGAGAGCAGGGAG
>NW_027846632.1:0-262 GCF_054177405.1 Leptonychotes weddellii
ACTGGAAAAAACCCAGATGTCCTTCCTATCTATCTGTGGGTCTAGCTCTATCTATCTATTATCTATCTATCTATCTATCTATCTATCTATCTATCTATCTATCATCTATCTATTATCTATCTATCATCTATCTAACATCATCTATCTATCTATCATCTATCTATCTAACATCATCTATCTATCTATCTATCTATCTATCATCTAACATCATCTATCTATCTATCTATCTATCTATCTATCATCTATCTATCATCTATCTAAC
>NW_027846633.1:0-262 GCF_054177405.1 Leptonychotes weddellii
AGCATAATGCACATAAATACACAGAATAAGTAAATACATAAAACTAGATAGTATATTTGAAGAAGACAAATGCCATGGAATTGGAAAACAAGAGTGTAAAGCAGGGAAGAGGAGGGGAGAAGTCTGACTGAAATTTTAAATAAAGTGGTTATAGTAGGCCCGATAGAGAAGATGACATCTGATCAAAAACTTGGGGAAGTTGAATGAGCAAGCAGTGATAACATCTGCGGACAGAGCTTTCTCAGTAGAATGACCCTACAAC
>NW_027846634.1:0-262 GCF_054177405.1 Leptonychotes weddellii
CTACATCCTAATTTCTGGAACTTGTGAATATGTTACCTTACATGGTAAAAGGAGCTTTGTGGATGTGATTAAGGATCTTGAGATGGGGAGATCATCCTGGATTACCTAAGTGGGTTTAATGTAATCACAGGGGTCCTTGTAAGAGGGAACAGGAAGATCAGGGTAAGAAAAGAAAGATATGACAAAGGGAGCAGAGACTAGAGTGATGTGCTCTGAAGATGGAGGAAGAGGTCACAAGCCAAACAATGCAAGTAGCCTCTAA
>NW_027846635.1:0-262 GCF_054177405.1 Leptonychotes weddellii
AAAGGGCTTTACTCAGTGTCAGTGGAAAGTCGCTGCCTCCCTCAGCCAGGCTGAGGAACCACCGCCCGAAAACACAAAGGGAAGACATCCTCCGGAGCATTCCAGAAGACAGAGTGAAGCATCCTTACACCTTCAGGATGAGATGACTATTCAGGTGAATCGCTAGACTGGGAGGCACCTGGGCTCTTCTCTTTGAGGCTCACGGTGTTCCGGAAACATTGAGGGGAAGCTTGTCTGAGGGCCCATTGAAACAAGACGATGA
>NW_027846636.1:0-262 GCF_054177405.1 Leptonychotes weddellii
CAGCTCTGCAGGCGGGCGGCTGCGGGGACTGCCTTCTGCTGGCGCATTGGAGCAGGCGGGTGTCTCAGCCAGTGGGCGCTGAGGCTCGGGGGGCTCTCAGCCTGCGTTGGCCGGACCTCCACCCACCTGCACCGAGGGTCAGAGGTGCTGGCGCTTTCCCCAAGACCCTGAGTTCCCCGGATGCAGCGATATTTCCGTGAGACGCGTTGCCAAGGTTGCTCAGGAAAAAACTTCAAACCTTGGTCCACTTTGGCCACTGACA
>NW_027846637.1:0-262 GCF_054177405.1 Leptonychotes weddellii
CGGGGAGGCCAGGCGGCCAGGGTGGGGACCCCGTGTCTCCATCAGTTATCGGAGTGTGAGCAAACTGGGATGTGCATCATGCATCAGCAGAACTTCATACTTGCCACGGTTCGTGCATCCACATGCCTCTTGGGACAGACGCACAGACCAAGGACGGAGCCCGAGGTGTCCCGCCGGGGTCCCCTCGCATCACCCCACACGCTGCAAGGCTGCTTCCTGGCCACACCGGAGGCCTCCGATGCGTGTTCTACACCATCCCCCA
>NW_027846638.1:0-262 GCF_054177405.1 Leptonychotes weddellii
CACCTCCCCTCCAGCAACCCTCAGTTTGTTCTCTATATTTAAGAGTTTCTTATGGTTTGTCTCCTTCTCTGTTTTTATCTTATTTTTCCATCCCTTCCCCTATGTTCATCTGTTTTGTTTCTTAAATTCCATATATGAGTGAAATTATATGGTATTTGTTTTTCTCTGACTGACTTATTTCATTTAGCATAATACACACTATGTATCCACATCATTGTTAATAGCAAGTTTTCATTCTTTTAATGGCTGAGTAATATTCCAC
>NW_027846639.1:0-2107 GCF_054177405.1 Leptonychotes weddellii
CAGGTTCTTTCTTCTGCATGTGGCCGTCCAGTTTTCCCAACACCATTTGTTGAAGAGACTGTCTTTCTTCCACTGGATATTCTTTTCTGCTTTGTCAAAGATTAATTGACCATATAGTTGTGGGTCCATTTCTGGGTTCTCTATTCTGATCCATTGATCTACGTGTCTGTTTTTGTGCCAGGACCATACTGTCTTAATGACTACAGCTTTGTACTATAGCTTGAAGTCCAGAATTGTGGTATCTCCAGCTTTGCTTCTTTTCTTTTTGGAGACTGCTTTGGCTCTTTGGGGTCCCTGCCGAGCAGGGAGCCTGATGCGGCACTCGATCCAGGGACTCCAGGATCATGACCTGAGCCAAAGGCAGTCGCTTAACCAACTGAGCCACCCAGGCGCCCCGGGTAGTAGAGACATTTTAACAATGTTTGTCCTGCCAATCCATGAGCATGGAATTTTTTCCCATTTGTGTCCTCTTTAGTTGCTTTCTTTCATAAATGTTCTAGAGTTTTCAGAGTACAGATCTTCTACCTCTTTAGCTAGGTTTATTCCTAGGTGTCTTATGGACTTTGGCGCAACTGCAAATAGGATTGGTTCCTTGATTTCTTTTTCTGCTGCTTCGTTATTGGTGTCTAGAAATGCAACAGATTTCTGCACATTGATTTTATATCTTGCAGCTTTGCTGAATTCGTGTATCCGTTCTAGCAATTTTTTGGTGGCGTCTTTTGGGGTTTCCACATAGAGTATCATGTTGTTTGGAAATAGTGAAAGTTTGACTTCTTCCTTGCCGATCTGGATGCCTTTTCTTTTTGTTGTCTGATTGCTGAGGCTAGGACTTCCAGTACTGTGTTAAATAGTCATAGCGAGAGTGGACATCCCTGTCTTGTTCCTGACCATAGAGGAAAAGCTCACAGTTTCTCCCCACTGAGGATGATATCAGCTGTGGGTCTTTCGCATGTGGCCTTTATGATGTTGAGGTATGTTCCATCTATCCCTATGTTGTTGAGGGATTTTATCAAGAATGGATGCTGGATTTTGTCAAATGCTTTTTCTCCGTCTGTTGACAGGATCATATGGTGCTTATCCTTTCTTTTATTAATGTGGTGTATTATGTTGATTGATTTGCAAATATTGAACCATCCCTGCGGCCCAGGAATAAATCCCACTTGATCGTGGTGAATGATTCTTTTAATGTACTGTTGGATTTGATTTGCTAGGGTTATCGAGAATTTTTGCATCCATGTTCATCAGGGATGGTGGCTTGTCATTCTCCTTTTTAGTGGGGTCTTTGTCTGGCTTTGGAATTGAGGTAATGGGGGCCTTGTAGAAGGAGTTTGGCAGTTTTCCCTCCATTTCTATTTTTGGAGCAGTTTGAGAAGAATAGGTATTAATTCTTCTTTAAATGTCTGGTAGAATTCCTCCGGAAAGCCATCTGGCCCAGGACTTTTGTTTGTTGGGAGATTTTTGATTATTGATTCAATTTCTTTGCTGGTTATGGGTCTGTTCAAATTTTCTATTTCTTCCTGTTTCAGACTGGGTAGTTTGTGTGTTTCTAGGAATTTGTCCATTTCTTCCACATTGCCTAGTTTGCGGGCATATAATTTTTCATAATATTCTCTTATAATTGTGTTTGTGTGCTGTTGGTTGTTATTTCTCCTCTCTCATTTGTGATTTTATCTATTTGGGTCCTTTCTCTTTTCTTTTGTTAAGTCTGGCTAGGAAGCCGCAGTTTCTTTTTTTTTTTTTTTTAGATTTTTTTTATTTATTCATTTGACAGAGAGAGACAGTGAGAGAGGGAACACAAGCAGGGGTAGTGGGAGAGGGAGAAGCAGGCTTCCCGCCGAGCAGGGAGCCCGATGCGGGGCTCGATCCCAGGACCCTGGGATCATGACCCGAGCCGAAGGCAGACGCTTAACGACTGAGCCACCCAGGCGCCCCGGAAGCCGCAGTTTCAAAGTAGTTCTTGTCTTCAGGGAGCGGGCAAGGTTAAAACTCTTTCCATAATAATACTAAGACTCTTCTTTCCCCTTTTCCAGATGTTACATGGTGTGATGGCATAGTTGCTCTAATGTTAACATATGGTGAGTTTATTATGATTTTTAAATAAGTAAAT
>NW_027846640.1:0-262 GCF_054177405.1 Leptonychotes weddellii
TGCAATAGTGACAGGGACAGAAAGGAAAGGGGGATTCCACAGAGAAGCCAAGCCTGAGTGAGAGGGTAAACCCAGAGGACCTAGGAATTGTGGGCCATAAATTATCTTGCCCAATATCTATAGGACCCTAAAGACCATGGTGAGGGGGATTATATGATGGTCAGTTTCCAAACCCAACTCAGAACACGTGGTCTGACGAAAGGAGAGACCATGCAGCCAAATGGTAAAAAGCACAAGTTTGAAGTCAGACTTGAGATCAAAA
>NW_027846641.1:0-262 GCF_054177405.1 Leptonychotes weddellii
AGTTTGGACATTAAACAACAGACTCCTAAATAAATGAGTGAAAAAGAAAAATGCGAGAGCTAGAAGGAATTACTGAAGAATGAAATAAACACGAAAAATCGAATCTAACAAGCCTTGGGGGATTCAGGTAATGCAGTGCTTACAGGGAAATTTATAGCTACAAATATCTGTATTAAAGAATAGTCTCAAATTTACTACTAAGCCTCCTACCTTAGAAAGTTAAAAAGAGAGAGAGAGAAAAAAACTCAGCCATAAAAAAGAA
>NW_027846642.1:0-262 GCF_054177405.1 Leptonychotes weddellii
ACACTTCATCTAAAACTAATGATGTAATGTATGGGGATTAACATAAGAATAAAAAAATATTCGTATTATTAAAATATGAATAATGATGCCTAACATTTTGGAACAATTATGTGTCTTGTCATTTTGCTAAGTTCTTTATAAACATGATCTCCTGAAAAGTTTTAATGATACAAGTTAAGCCTGTCCGACTGAGAGGCCCTGTAAGAGTGGCTTAAGCTGTTAGTAACAATTTTATGGGAATATTTACCTGAGAGGAGAAAGG
>NW_027846643.1:0-262 GCF_054177405.1 Leptonychotes weddellii
CACTTCATCTATAACTAATGATGTAATGTATGGGGATTAACATAAGAATAAAAAAAAATTAAAAAAAAAAAAAAAAAAACACTATCATTTTGCTTTCCTTTCATCATTTGTGGTTTCGTGCTGTTTCTTACCTGTAAAATATCTTTTTTTATTTTTAAAAGATTTTATTTATTTTTTTAAGAGAAGAGGGAGAGAGGGAGTGAGCTTGAGCAGGTGGAGGGGCAGAGAGAGAGGGAGAAGCAGACTGTCCGCTGAGCAAGGA
>NW_027846644.1:0-262 GCF_054177405.1 Leptonychotes weddellii
ACTCCCTGCCGAGCAGGGAGCCCGATGCGGGACTCTATCCAGGGACTCCAGGATCATGACCTGAGCCGAAGGCAGTCGCTTAACCAACTGAGCCACCCAGGCGCCCCTTCAGTATAGTTTTTTATTCCCTGGATATTTTTTTAAGTTTATCTTTTATTTCTTGGGAGATAACTCTAGATAACATTAACTATACCTCTTAGTATTGTTTTATATTCTTTCTGAATTTACGTTTCTTGGCTTTTGTTTCATCCATCTCTCACGG
>NW_027846645.1:0-262 GCF_054177405.1 Leptonychotes weddellii
ATGCAGAGAGGACATGACTTCGGTCAAGGACCATTTTTTCACATGAAATACACTTAGCTGAATGGAAATCTCACAGGGTTGTCCCTACTACTCTGTGTGGTTGTAAATGTCACTGGGGGCAGACCGGTGCCCACCTGGGAATTACAGCCCCAGAGAATAGGCTGAGTGCGCTGGGTCCCCCCACCCCACCTCCCCTAGGCCTACTCACTCAAGGACCCACTCTGCGTCTCCTCCGAGTCCTGAGCTGCCTGGCGCTCCTTTC
>NW_027846646.1:0-262 GCF_054177405.1 Leptonychotes weddellii
AGCTCCCAGAGATGTCTATAGTGGATTTTCGTTCATTTGCCAAGTCAGGCACATTTGTGGGAATTTCTTATGTCACTCCTTCACATTTTGAAATATCGAATACAATGTAGATAAAATCAAGACAGTGCTTAATATAATCCTGGCCTAACAGTGTAAATCTTCGCATTTTCGATCTATCCAGTTAGATGTAACCCCATGTTGCCAAAGCCTCCTGTGCTTTTTTCTTTTTTAAAGTTTTTATTGCTTGCTTGTTTGCAAGCTC
>NW_027846647.1:0-262 GCF_054177405.1 Leptonychotes weddellii
GTTTCCTGACTTGTTAATTTTAGCCATTCTGACTGGTGTGAGGTGGTATCTCATTGAGGTTTGGATTTGGATTTCCCTGATGCCGAGCGATATTGAGCACTTTTTCACGTGTCTGTTGGCCATTTGGATGTCTTCTTTGGAAAAATACTCATCTCAATGGGTTACAATGGGGACTAAATGAACTAAAACATGCACAGTGATCAGACAAGTGCCTACAAGTTAATCAGACAAGTGATTAAATGTTGACAATTATTATTACTCA
>NW_027846648.1:0-262 GCF_054177405.1 Leptonychotes weddellii
AGAGTGAAGGGGCCCAGCTCCAGAGGCCACAGTGAGGTGTGACCATCACAGTGAGGCCAGCTCATAAGGATAAGGGCCAGATAAGGACCACTAAGCCACTGCCCAGCAGAGCCAGCCACCCTTGACAATGGCCCTTGGTGCAGACAACTCCCCATTAGAAAGAGGGATGACAGGTGGGGAAAGGTGGAAAATCTTGCACGGAGTTTAAACTCTGAATTCACCATGTTGAAATATGGAATTGCCGAATTACCTTCAACCTAAC
>NW_027846649.1:0-262 GCF_054177405.1 Leptonychotes weddellii
CTGAGGAAGAGAGAAGTAAATAACTCGTTCAAAGCCATGCAATTAGCACTTGGAAGAATCAGGGTTAGAAAACGAGTAAAGCTAGGTTAAGGTGTCCTCAGCCCTATTTTTAAAAAATGGTCAAGTTGATAAAGAACAGATAACAATAAAGAAGGGAAAAATCGGGGGGCGCCTGGTTGAATCAGTCTGCAGAGCCTGCGACTCTTGATTTCAGGGTCGTGAGTTCGAGCCCCACATTGGGCATGGAGTCTACTTAATAAAA
>NW_027846650.1:0-2107 GCF_054177405.1 Leptonychotes weddellii
TGACCAATAAGCAGCCTTTTCAGAGTAACTCAACTTCCTAGAATACAATAAACAGTAAATTCCTTTTGTCTCCTTTGTCTTTTGATTTTTTTATGGGTCTTCCACGTACTGGCTGTGTGCATGACTCCCTAACCCACTCGGCATTTGCCAAAATTCCAAGAGATGACCGGTCCTGAGAACAGCTGAGACATGAGGAATGTGTTGTGCATGTGTTACCTTAATGTTACAAACTAAAATGGATTTTCTGCAAGAAAAAAAAACAAAACCCACACAGAAGCCAATTAATAGTAAGCTTTAAAGTCTAACAGCTTTGCACTAGAGTCTGTTAAATAAAAATAATAAAGCCAAAATAAGAAAACATGTATGAACACACACACACACTGTCAAAATCTGACAGAAGAGTTAGATGTACACCACAAACTCAGTGCTTTAGGTGTCCGTGCACTGGGACACAGACCTTGGGCTCTTTCTCAAGGCTCCATCAATTGCCTCCTTCTATTTTGGATGCTCCACTGACCATCCACCTAGGGCTTGGATGAAGCATCACTCTGTGGGGTTGGAGTCAGGCTTTCTGGGGGCCAGATGATACAACCTAAAAGGGTGGAGGAAATAGCTCTCCAAGGGGGAGAAGTTTGGCCAACAGGAAATAGGAGATGAGAGGGAGGTGAGCAGATCAGACACCTCTGCTTTCCCATGGACTACTCAAAGGCATGGCTCTTCTCTGTAACCCTTCCAGAGAAGTGAACACACCTGCTGGGTGAGACCTGAACAGACCTGTTGGATCTCTCTGCGGTTCACTATCAACCCTAGCCAGCATCATGTGACATCTTCCCTCTCTTACCCACTCTCACTGCTCTGGGCTTATACAGCCTAAATGAAGTGTTAATACTTAATCCTTGCCTCAGGCTCTGCTTTCTAGAGAAGGAGAGCTAAGACATCCCCCTCAGGTGATCTTCTTCCTTTAGAAATGAAAAACACAAATAAATGAAGCTATTGGATTTAAAGTGTACAAAGACTAATACATAAGAGATAAAATATTGACTCATACATTACATAAAACTAATCTTGGCCTTCATTACTGGCTTGAAATACCCCTTCAACGTCCAAACTGTAAAATATATCCTAAACGGTATCTAAAGTCAGCACGTCTCCAAAAAGAGGACCTGAACAGCTATGACCATATCACTGCTAAGCGATTAATAACTGGAAGGGATTTCTGGCCTTCCAGTTATTAAGAGAACTAAACAACACTGAGCTCCATCTCTTGAAATGCAATTACCTGTTACACAAATAAGAGGTCCCCCTTAACACTAACTTAGGTCCCTGAAAAGGATAGGATATTAGCAATAGCTCAAGATCCAGAAACTAAACACAACCCCATTTTTGGCAATAGTCAAATTCTGGTGGGAATATAGCACAAGCCTGTCCTGATACCAGAACCCCTGGGGTTCCTGGGGCCCAAGCTCAGGGCCCCTTTGCATGACAAAACACCCTGGAGAGATATAACCATGGGGAGATAAGGAGAGTTGGGGACTTCCCAGAGTCTCCTAAAGCATGCTTTGATGGCCTTGCTGAGTTTATATGAAAACAACAGCACTATTGCATGAACTTACCCACTGAAACTTCCGGTTAGCCATCTGGCCCAACACTATTTATTAAATAATCTGTGCTTCCCCCAGTGATTTAAAATATCACCTCTACCGTAAGTCTGATCTATATTTCAGTCTGTCTCTGAATGTCCCTTCTTAATCTTTTCTCCTCTGCCTTTCACGATATTGCCTTACTTCTCCTGGATTCTTCTTATCTCTGACAATTATTTCAAAGTCTCCTTCACCCCTTCCTTAAATGTTTTTCTGCAGGGCTCTCTCCTAGATGTTCGCCCTGGGTGATTTCCTGCATTTCCCGGCTTTGTTTCTCTGCTGATTGAATGAAAATTCTGGGCCGCCATGTGTGGTTGTACAGGTTGGCCACTGCACAATGATGCCAGGCTAAGGGGGCAAGTAGGAGTGATATCCATTCTGCTCTCTGTGTGCCAAGCCAAGCACCCACATGGCTCCCCAGATTCTCATCTCTAGCCAGGTGTCCCCTGAGTCATCCAAGGGAGAAT
>NW_027846651.1:0-262 GCF_054177405.1 Leptonychotes weddellii
AGAGATAGCGAGAGCAGGAACACAAGCAGGGGGAGTGGGAGAGGGAGAAGCAGGCCTCCCACTGAGCAGGGAGCCCGATGTGGGGCTCGATCCCAGGACCCTGGGATCATGACCTGAACTGAAGGCAGACGCTTAACGACTGAGCCACCCAGGCGCCCCTTCACCTAATTCCTGATGCTTTGATATTATGTGCACCAAGTGACCTTCTGATCACTTTAGCTTCCCAAGAAGATTTTTTTTCTTTCATAGGGACTCTTCCAAC
>NW_027846652.1:0-262 GCF_054177405.1 Leptonychotes weddellii
ACACTACATCAAAAACTAATGATGTAATGTATGGTGATTAGCATAACATAATTAAAAAATGTAAAAAAAAAAAAAAACTACTGCAAAAGAGAAAAAAAAAAAGAATCCTTCCCATTCTCCCCAGTTCTCTTTCCCCATGTTGGAATTAGGACTGAATAGATGGAATTAAACCAACTTGAATCTCTGTCAACTTGGGAGTCACATCGTTGGATGTTTTCCTGGAGATGATAATGAAAAACCCAAAATTCTCGAAAGACAGTTA
>NW_027846653.1:0-262 GCF_054177405.1 Leptonychotes weddellii
ATCTATTTTATCTATCCTATCTAATTTTTGGCAAATAGTTGTTTGTAGTATTCTTTTATATTTCTTTTTTATTTCTGTAAAGTCAATAGTAATGTTCCCTACTTTCATTTCTTATGTTCATAATTTGAGTCTGTTCTCTTTTTGTCAATTTGTTGTTTTTTTTTCAAAAAAAAAAAACTTTGGGGGCGGAGCAAGATGGCGGAGGAGTAGGAGACCTGGATTTCGTCTCCTCTCAGGAATTCAGCTGGATAGGGATCAAACC
>NW_027846654.1:0-262 GCF_054177405.1 Leptonychotes weddellii
GCCCCCAGAATTTTGTATTTTAGAAAAAAGTTAGAAGGTAATGTCTTTCGTGGGGTGAAGTTGGGGGGGCCTCCTGGCCTCACCCATTCGGCACAGCCCCACCCGCATCATGTCCCATCCAGCTAACAGAAGCACCCCTGCTCCCACCCAGCAAGGTACACGCACATAGTTCCAGTTCAACTCCCATTTTATTTTATTTATTTTTTTTTTTTAAAGATTTTATTTATTTATTTGACACACAGAGAGAAAGCACAAGTAGGCA
>NW_027846655.1:0-262 GCF_054177405.1 Leptonychotes weddellii
CCCCAGAGGCCAGGGCTGGTTCTGTGAGGAGGGGGCTAGGCCCCCACGAGGGAGGCAGCCTAATTCCGGGACACCCCCAGAAGGAGGAGCACGAGGTCAAGGACTCCTCTCCTGCGTCCTTAGCATCTCCCTCCAGTGCTCCTGGCGCTGGAGCCTAAAGCAAGCTGCAGGCAAAGGAGGAAACCCGTCGGCCACCCCAGGCCCAGCCCCGCCGAGCCGCGAGGTGGCTGGGCAGCTGGGGGACAATGACAAAGCAGCGGGC
>NW_027846656.1:0-262 GCF_054177405.1 Leptonychotes weddellii
ATGGGTTAGCCTGGTGATGGGTATTAAAGAGGGCACATTCTGCATGGAGCACTAGGTGTTATACACAAACAATGAATCATGGAACACTACATCAAAAACTAATGATGTAATGTATGCTGATTAACATAACATAATAATAAAAAAATAGAAGACAAAAAAATAGAAATCACGCTATAAACTACCATGTTGTAGAAGAGGGTCCTTTTCCTAATAGCTAGGAAACAAATAAAATTCATAGTTGCCCTTATCTTTAGAAAAAAAA
>NW_027846657.1:0-262 GCF_054177405.1 Leptonychotes weddellii
CCCAGTGCTCCATGCAGAACGTGCCCTCCTCAATACCCACCACCAGGCTAACCCATCCTCCCACCCCCCTCCCCTCTAGAACCCTCAGTTTGTTTTTCAGAGTCCGTCGTCTCTCATGGTTCGTCTACCCCTCCGATTTCCCCCGCTTCATTCTTCCCCTCCCGCTACCTTCTTCTTCTTCTTCTTCTTCTTCTTCTTCGAGAGAGAGAGAGAGAGAGAGAGAGAGAGAGAGAGAATCTTAAGCAGGCTCCACACCCAGTGC
>NW_027846658.1:0-262 GCF_054177405.1 Leptonychotes weddellii
GCCTGGGTGGCTCAGTTGGTTAAGTGACTGCCTTCGGCTCAGGTCATGATCCTGGAGTCCCGAGATCGAGTCCTGCATCGGGCTCCCGGCTCGGCAGGGAGTCTGCTTCTCCCTCTGACCCTCCTCCCTCTCATGCTCTCTGTCTCTCATTCTCTCTGTCTCAAATAAATAAATAAAATCTTTAAAAAAAAAAAAAAAAAGAAGGGATAGTTTGTGTAAAACCTTTTTTTTTTTTTTTACTACTATCGCCCTGGTTTTCAAA
>NW_027846659.1:0-262 GCF_054177405.1 Leptonychotes weddellii
ACCTATCTTTGCTTCTTCATTCACTGTGCCTGGAGAGGTAGAGAAACTTGTCTGATTGGAAAATTTGTGAAGAATATACAGGACACGCTCAGCTCAACTCTTCCTTTGTCTCCTGCGTGACAAACCTGCCTACAAAGAGCCCATGTTCCCCTGTGTCCCTCTACAGGCAGGCTCTGCCCTGTACAAAGAAGGAAGAGGCCTGGTCTGGCCCAGCGCTGTGCTGTGCTGGGTGAGCGGGTTCAGTATGAGGGAGCTCATTTCT
>NW_027846660.1:0-262 GCF_054177405.1 Leptonychotes weddellii
AGCTCTGTGGGAATTCGAGGTGGTGATTAATTGCAGTTCTGCCTGGGAGTAGGAAGAGGGGAGGCGGCACAGAAATTGCCAACATAAGGGAGGACACTTGAGGGCACCTGGGTGGCTCAGTTGTTAAGCGTCTGCCTTTCGCTCAGGTCATGATTCCAGGGTCCTGGGATCGAGCCCCGCATCGGGCTCCCTGCTCGGCAGGAAGCCTGCTTCTCCCTCTCCCACTCCCCCTGCTTGTGTTCCCTCTCTCGCTGTGTCTCTC
>NW_027846661.1:0-389 GCF_054177405.1 Leptonychotes weddellii
CAAAAATGAATTCCAAATGGACCAAGGACCCATATGTAAGAACTAAAACTATAAAACTCTCAGTAGAAAACATAAGTGTAAATCTCCATAACTTGGGATTAGGTTATGGTTTCCTACACCTAATACATGTAACAAAAGACGAATAAATCAGACATCATCAAAAATAAAAATGTTTGTGCCTCAAAGAACACTATCAAGAAAAGTTGAAAATAGAGCTACCCTATGACCCAGCAATTGCACTACTGGGTATTTACCCCAAAGATACAAATGTAGTGATCCGAGGGGGTACGTGCACCCCAATGTTTACAGCAGCAATGTCCACAATAGCCAAACTATGGAAAGAGCCAAGATGTCCACTGACAGATGAATGGATAAAGAAGATGTGGTAT
>NW_027846661.1:489-24874 GCF_054177405.1 Leptonychotes weddellii
AGAAAGACAAGTATCATATAATCTCATTGATATGAGGAATTCTTAATCTCAGGAAACAAACTGAGGGTTGCTGTAGTGGTGGGGGGTGGGAGGGATGGGATGGCTGGGTGATAGACATTGGGGAGGGTATGTGCTATGGTGAGCGCTGTGAATTGTGTAAGACTGATGAATCACAGACCTGTACCTCTGAAACAAATAATACATTATATGTTAAAAAAAAAAAAAAGATAGTAGGAAGGGAAAAATGAAGGGGGGGAAATTGGAGGGGGAGACGAACCATGAGAGACTATGGACTCTGAGCAACAAACCGAGGGTTTTAGAGGGGAGGAGGTGGGGGGATGGGTTAGCCCGGTGATGGGTATTAAGGAGGGCACGGATTGAATGGAGCATTGGGTGTTATACGCAAACAATGAATCATGGAACACTACATCAAAAACTAATGATGTAATGAATGGTGACTAATATAACATAATAAAATTTAAAAAAATAAATTAAAAAAAGAATATTATCAAGAAATGGAAAAGACAATTCACTGAATGGAAGAAAATATTTGTTTCCTGAATATAAAGAATTCTTACAACTCAACAATAAAAAGACAACCCAATTTAGAAATGGCAAAGGATATGAACAGGTATCTCTCCAAAGAAAATATAAAAATTGCCAATAAGTGCCTAAAAAGATGCTCAACATCACTTATCAAGAAAATGTAAATCAAACCTACAAAGAGATACCATTTCATACTCACTAGGATGGCTATAATGAAAAAGATAATAACAGGTGAAGATGTAGAGAAACTGAAGCCCTCATATGATTCTAATGGGAATATAAAATGATAGAGCTACTTTGGAAAATATCTGACATTTCATCAAACAGTTTAAAATACAGAGTTGCCACATGACCCAGAAATTCTACTCCTTGATATAGTATCTAACAGAACTGAAAACATATATCCACACAAAAACTTGTATATGAATTTTATAGCAGTATTATTCCTATTAGCTAAAAAGTGGAAACATCTCAAATATCCATCAATTGATGATGGATAAACAAAATGTGGTATTACTTATACAGTGAAATATTATTCAACCATAAAAAAGAATGAAGTACTGCTATATGCACAACATGGATAAACCTTTAATAATATTACGCTAAGTGAGGGGCACTTGGGTGGCTCTGTCAGTTAAGCATCTGACTCTTGATTTCTGTTCAGGTCATGATCTCAGGGTCGTGAGATCAAGCCCCATGTCAGGCTCTGCACTCAGCGCAGAGTCTGCTTAGGATTCTCTCTCTCCTCTCCCTCTGCCCCTCCCCCATCGCTCTCTCTCTAATAAATAAAAATCTAAATAATTATGCTACATGAAAGAAGTCAGACACAAAATGATACATATTGAATGACTTGATTTATATGAAATGCCCAAAATAGGCAAATCTATAGAGACAGAAAGTAGGTTAGTGGTTGCCAGGGGCTAGAGGGAATGGGGCAGACCGCTAATGAGTATGGAGTTTCTTTTTGAGGTGAAGAAAATGTTCCAGAATTAGATGGTGTTAGCTGTATAACCTTGTGAATATACTAAAAAACACTGATTTGTACACTTTAAAAGGGTGAATTTTATGATATGTGAATTAGATAACAATTAAAGAAAAAATAAGTTACATAGGTCCACAATCACTTTTCCACAATTCTGAAAAATTATCCTAGATATTGAACTTTTTTCCTAACTCATTTGTTGATAAAACCTGGCTTAAACTAACATGGAGATTTTTATACTCTTTATTTTAAACCCACTTTCTGTGAATATTCATATATTCACTGTAGAATTATTAACGTGCTTGAAAGAAGGAGAGATGCTGCTCAATCCTCTGGGGGATGTTATTAAGTATATAATAAATACACTTGTTCTAAAAAAATGAAAAATTCTGAATTTTGCAGTATTTGACTAAGAATTTTTACAAAGCATTTTTGGTCCATCCTATACTGAACATAATCTGTTACATATATGTGTATACAAAACCAGAGAAAGGAACCAATTTGGTCGGAACTAAATGATTCAGCTAAAAATATACAAACCCTTCCCTCCCCATACATATGGAACAGTAAGGCTAGCTTGAATAAAACAAACGAGATTCAAGGGAGACAAGAAACATGAGAAGTTGGGGCTTCAATACAGGGAAAAGGTCTATTACCAAATGGGGATAGAAGAGAAAGACACCCTTAAAAAAACAACTGGCATTTAAAATTAAGTACAAAGCATGGCTAGAATTTTAAAAATTTAAATAAGCCTCATTACTAACCCCTAAGTCTTCAGTTCCACTCCTCAGTGGTAACTACCATTAATTCTTACAAATCCTTCCCAAAATGTGTATGCTGAGGGGTATGTGTGTGTTTCGGAAGAGTATTTGCAACCTGAACATTAGTTTCAGTTAAAATACAACACACATCCTGAAGAATACTTTAAGCTTTTGTTTAAGAAATGATTTCATTTTATATAAAACATGGAGTTTCATTTTAATGGCTGTAGAGCATAATACTTCCAAGTATGGAGGTAATAATTCATTAAGCCAATCTCCTACTGATGGACACTATTTTTACATGTTTATTAGAAACAAAGGTGTAACAAACAAAAAGTGATTCTTAAAAACTTAATAGATTTTTATAACATTTTTGAGTTTACAGAGAAATTGAGGTAACAGTACTGAAGTTCTTATAAACCTTCTCTCTCCCATATAGTTTCTCCTATTAACATTTTGCATTAGTGTGGTACATTTGTTACAACTGTTAATACTGACACATTACCTAAAGTTCACAGTTTACATTAAAACTTCAATGTTTGTGTTATAAAGTTCTATGGGGTTTGCCAAATTCATAACCTCATGTATTCACCATTACAGTATCACACCAAATAGCTTCACTGGCCTAAAATCTCCTGTTTCACATATCCATCTTATTTTACCTCACTCTAACCCCTGACAATCATTGATCTTTTCTGTCTTTATAGTTTTGCCTTTTCCAGAATAGAGCTGGAATCATAAATTATGTGGTGTTCATAGACTGGCTTCTTTCACTTAGCAATATGTATTTAAAGTTCCTTCATTTTTTTGTGTGGTTTAATAGTTCATTTCTTTTTCTTTACTGAATAATATTCCACTGTATGGAAGTACCATAATTTGTCCATTTAACATGAAGGGTATCTTGGTTGCTTCCAAGTTTTAGCAATTATGAATAAAGCAACTACAAACATTCATGTGCAGATTTTTGTGCAGACATAACTTTTCAACACAACTGGATAAACACCTAGGAGCATACTGCTGGATTGTATGAAAAGACCAAGTTTATTTAGTTTTATAAGAAACTTCCAGGGGTGCCTGGGTGGTGCAGTCAGTTAAGCGACTAACTCTTGGTTTGGGCTTGGGTTGTGATCTCAGGGCTGTAGGATCAAGCCCCGCGTCACACTTTGTGCTCAGCCCAAAATCTACTTGGGATTCTCTCTCCCTCTCCCTCTGCCCCTCCTGCTTGCATGCTCTCTCTCTCTCAAATAAACAAATCTTTAAAAAAAAAGAAACTGCCAAACTGTGTTCCAAGATGGCAGTACAATTTTGCATTTCCATCAGCAGTGAATGACTTCCTGTTGTTCCACATCTTTGCCAGCATTTGGTTTTGTCAGATAATTTTTTAGATTTTAACCATTCTAATAGGTGTGAAATGGTACCTCATTGTTTTAATCTGCAATTCCTTAATGACATATTTATATGCTTATTTTCCATTTGCATATCTTCTTTTGGGATGGGTGTCTGAACTTTGGCCCATTTTTTAAAAATTGGGTAGTTTCTTATCATTGAGTTTTAAAAGTATTTTGTGTATTTTGGATTGAAGCCCTTTATCAGATACGTATTCTGCAAATATTTTCTCTCAGTCCGTGACCTTTTTGCTCTCTTAACAGTGTCCTTCATAGAGCAGAAGTTTTTAATTTTGATAAAGTATAAGTTATCAAGTTTTTCTTTCATGGATCATGCTTTGGTGATATATTAAAAAACTATGGTCAGCTAGATTTTCTTCTGTTATTCTCTACAAGTTTTATAGTTTCTGTTTTTTTTAATATCCATAATTCACTTTAAGTTTTGTGAAAGGTATAATGTCTATGTCTAGATTCACTTCTTTTTATAGATGTCAAATTCTTTCAGCACCACTTGTTGAAAAGACTATCCTTCTTCTAATAAAATTTCTTTGCTCCTTTGTCAAAGATCAGTTGACTACAATATGGGTCTATATCTGGGATCTCTATTCTGTTTCACTGGTTTATATGTCTCTTCTTCCACCAATTCCATGCTGTCTTGATTACTGTAGCTTTATAGTAAGTCTTGAAGTTGGGTGGTGGTATCAGTCCTCTGACTTTGTTCCTAAGTATTATGCTGGCTATTTTGGGTCTTCCCCCCAACCCTCACATAAGTTTTAGAATCAATTTGTCAATATCCACAAAATACCTTGCTGGGATATAGATCAAGTTGGGAAAAATTGACCTCTTAAAAAATGTTGTTTTAGAGGGGCACCTGGGTAGCTCAGTCACTAAGCATCTGTCTTTGGCTCAGGTCACGATCCCAGGGTCCTGGGATCGAGCCCCACATCGGGCTCCCTGCTCTGCGGGGAGCCTGCTTCTCCCTCTCCCACTCCTCCCTGCTTGTGTTCCCTCTCTCGCTGTGTCTCCCTGTCAAATAAATAAAATCTTTAAAAAAAAAAAAATCAGGGGCGCCTGGGTGGCTCAGTCGTTAAGTGTCTGCCTTCGGCTCAGGTCATGATCCCGGAGTCCTGGGATCGAGTCCCACATCGGGCTCGCTGCTCGGTGGGAAGCCTGCTTCTCCCTCTCCCACTCCCCCTGCTTGTGTTCCCTCTCTCGCTGTGTCTCTCTCTGTCAAATAAATAAAATCTTAAATGTTGTTTTAGAAATATAAATATATAGAACAGAAGCCAAATTTTTCCTGTGTATTAATCAGATATAAATCATGTTACTTTCATTAAACCACAATAAAAAGGTGAAATGTTATAATCTATGAAGAATACCAAGTAAGACATTGCTTTTGTCAGAGTGAAAATACTGTTAATGCCTCTAACTTTATATATGATGTTATCTAAACCAATGATGGATCAGCTGTCTAAAAAATTCTCCATTACCTACAAAGAAAATTTAAGTTCCTCTACCTCATTAATAGCATACCATTCCCCCAAATCTCTTCCCTTTCCCTTTTACATTAAGTTTAAAACCTTGTGTTCTTTTCATTTAAAGCAGTGGTTCTAAACTGGATAACCCCCCTTCAAAGGACATTTGACAATGTTTACAGAGAGTCTGTCATGATTTGGGGGGATGGGAGGGGTGGGGGTGGGCTACATCAAGTGGGTAAGAATGCTGCTAAAGGAATGCTGCTGAACATTCTACAAGGCACAGGACAGTACTCACCCTCCCCAACAAAGCATTATTGGGCCCCAAATGACAAAGGTGCTGAGACTGGGAAAGTCTGATTTAAATTGAACCCTGCATGGTATTAGAAAGCAGCATAAATAAGCTATCATTTCAGCAAAAATAAACTTTTTATCATTCTCTTAAAATCATTTTGTGTTTTGGTTTTAAGATGCTTATTAATAAGCTTAAAATAAATCTCTTATCCCAGGATTTAATATCATCTGACAATGTAAAACAAAACTCCCAAGCAATATAGAAAGAAATAATATAGAGTGAGTTTTTTTTAAGACACACCAGATTTCATAGGTGAATTTCTCATATCCACAAAGTAACTTTTGTGTATCCAGGATATAACCCAAAACAGTAGAAAGTTATACCTAGACACTCAAACAAAAGTTATAGGTATAAAGTTAATTTCTATTGTGTTTTATTATTAATGTTACCTTAAATAAAATACCATGTACTGCTTCCTTTTTTGCCAAAAGCAATGGCTGGTGTCAAGAAGGCTTAAGAAAAATTGTGTGTTTTTGAGGCATATTGAAGGACGTGAGCAAGGGAAACCTTTTTCTAGTTTTCTAACTGTTTAATAGCAATGAGGTTAGGAAACAGAAGCATTGCCTCTTTAAAATTGCTTAGAGTCTTGTTAATCAAAGTGGTCATGGACCAGTAGCATCAGTATCACCTGGGAGCTTGTTGGAAATACATACTTTTGGGGCTTAATTCAGGTGGACTAGATCAGAATCTGTATTTTAACAAGATTCCTCAGTAATTCTTACATTAAAATTGAGAAGCTGTGCCTTAAAAAAGTCATTTAGAATGTTAGATGACTACAATAAAAAGACACCAAGTCAATCTAGGTTAAGAGTTTGAAAAGAGCATTTTGGAATGGAGAAATGGATTTAAATTTTAACCCAAACTGGAATTTTCTTCTCTCCAGAGGCCATCTGACATCCTATGTCCAGTATTACATACTGAATGGCCATGGGTCCCAGGCCCCTAACTATAGATAGCAAATCAATTAGTCTTCAAGAATTTCCTCATAGGTAGAAGGTAAGAACACATGATTTTCATTATCAAAGGATATTATAAGTTATAGTTCTATGAAGAGAATTAAGTTTTACAGGTGCAAATGTTCTACAAAAGTTTTTTTTTAAAGTTAGAAGATCAGTAATATTCAGCTCTGACTATAAATTATTATATTGTAAAGAAAATATTTGCAAAATATTGCAAAGAAAATTATTAATATTGCAAAGATTCCCATGGTGATTTGTCAGTGTAGTACCAGCTTATGATACTTGGTCATGGTTATAATTTTCCTTATATTAGAAGCATTTTCTTCCAGTTCAATACTATTCAGATGGAAGAGACTTTCATAAAAATTGACATTAAAAATGGAAGTGGTAAGGATAATGCCAAAATTTGGGGGTGGGGGAGTAGGGGAGATCTAGTAAAAGTTAGGACTTTAATGCTTTGTTTTGACATAATTTCAGATATATGAGAAAACTGCAAAAATTGCACAAAGAATTTCAGGTATACCTTCCAACCAGATTCTACAAATCTTAACATTTACCTTGTTTTATTATTCTTGCTGAACTATTATTTTTGAGTATGAGTTAAAGAAATACACTTCAAGGGCGCCTGGGTGGCTCAGTTGGTTAAGCGACTGCCTTCGGCTCAGGTCATGATCCTGGAGTCCAGGGATCGAGTCCCGCATCGGGCTCCCTGCTCAGCAGGGAGTCTGCTTCTCCCTCTGACCCTCCCCCTCTCATGTGCTCTCTCTCTCATTCTCTCTCTCAAATAAATAAATAAAATCTTTAAAAAAAAAAAAAGAAATATACTTCAATACCTATCCTCTAAAAGCAAATTCTTTCACATTATCACATTTCAACTGTCAAAATCAAGAAATTAATATTGATAGAATGCTATTATCTAATCTATAGACCTTATTCAAGTTTCAATTGTTCCACTAAAGTCCTTTATAGAAAAAAGTTTTGTTTTTTTACTGGTCCAAAATGCAATTCAGCATTATACATTGCTTTTGTCTGTTTAGTATCCTTTAATTTGGAAAAGTTCCTAAATCACTTTTATTTTCATGACCTTTAGATTTTGAGGAGTCAAGCACAGTTATCTGCATTGTCCTTCAATGTGGGTTGCCTGTTTCCTCATACTTAATTCAGCTCATGTATTTTTGGCAAAAATGACAGAGGCACGATCATACCTATTGCCCCATTACTGATGAGCTTAATTTGGACCAGATGGTTAAGGTGGTTCTGGTCACGTTTCTCCACTGTAAAATTACTACTGTCCTCTTCGTAATTAATAAGTCTTAAAGGGAAATACTCTGAGATTATGCAAATATCCTGTTCTCACCAAACTCTCACCTTCTAATTTTAGTATTCATCTATGTCTCTTGCAAGAAACAGTATGTGGTGTTTGTCAAACACTGATTTTCTGGTATTCATTCTACATTTATTAGAATTCCACTGTAGGGAGAGCTTTCCTTTCTCCATTTACTTATTTATATCAATATAGTCATTTATTTTGATACTTAAATGGTCCCAAATTTAGGAACCAGGAGCCCCTTTAAGCTGGTTCCTTTTACCATACCTCAGCTACTCCTCAGCACATCCTCTCCTTCTGACATAGCAAGTGTGGGCTTATATACTTTCCCAGCACCAGTCTCAGCATCAACCATTTCTCCAATCAGTCCTTACAATGAAGTTAGTGTTTTATCTATTAATTAAAACATACACATAGAAATTATATTAATTTATGTTTTTCTTCTCTGTTTTCTGCTTTTATGTTTTTTTCCTTGTGTTTTCTTTTGACTTAACTTTGTTCCTTTGCTAGCTTTTTGTGCTTGGAATTCAGTGTGTATATTTTTATCCTTTTATTTTTATTAATAAATGTGTTTATGGTGTTGAATTTCCTGATCACTATTTCCTGATCACGGTTTTAAATATATCCCATAGATTCTAATGATGTTTCCATCAAATTTTCAGAAATTTTGCAATTTGTTTTTCTCCTTTCCTTTCACCCAGGAGTTGCTGAAAATAAGGTTAATTTCCAAGTGAAAAGTGCCTTAGCTTATTGATTTTGTTATAATTTCTAGGTTTAATGCTGCATTGCAATCAGGGAAGAGTTGTTTGTAATACATCTACTCTGTAGAATTCATTAAGTTTCTTCATGACATAATATATGATCAATTTAGTGAATGTTCCATGTGCACTTGGAAAGAAGGTGCAGTTGCTACTATTGGGATGTAAAGTTCAAAAGTTATGATACACCTTATTGATTATATTTAGGTCTTCTATAATCTTACTCAATTTTGTGCACCTCAAATGTCTTACCCTGAGTATGGTGTTATGTTATTCTCGTACTGGTAACATATTTCAATCTATGTCTCCTTGAATCTCTTCTAATTCTTGCTTCATAAAGTTGGTTACTGTGTTCTTTGGTACATAACTATTTTATCTACCTTGTAACTTGTGGATTTTCATATTAACAAGTATATTAGTTTTCTATTGCTACACTGACAAACTACTACAAATTTAGTGGCTTAAAACAACATCTACTTCTTATTCTGTAGGTCAGAAATCTGGGCACAGCACAGTTCTGCTAGTTCTCTGCTTAAGGTCACACAATACCAAGTTGTCAGCAGAGCTGTATTTCCTTCGGGAGGCTCTAGGGAAGAACCACTTCACGCTCTTTCAGATTGTTCACAGAGTTCGGTTCCTTGAGGTGACAGGGCTAAGGTCTTTATTTATAGTCTTTGCTGGCTATCAGCTGGGAGTCTCTTAGTTCCTTAAGCTTCTTGCATTCCTTTTCACACTGCCCCCTCCATCTTCAAATTACTAATGGCAAGTCAAGTCTTTCTCACATTTTTACTATCTCTCACTTACCCTTTATACTACATTTCTCTAACTCAGGACAAAAAAGTTCTATGATTTTAAGGGGCCACCCAGATAATCCAGGATAACCTCCTTGAAGTCTGTAACCATAACTGCATCTGCAGAGTCCCCTTTGCCACTTCATTTAACATACTAAGGGTTCCATGGATTAGGGAATGGAAATCACTGGGGAAGGAGGAAGAGATTCTGACTATCACAAAAAGTATCCTTTGTTGGATTTAATGTTTTTAGGCTTGAAATTCTACTTTATCTAACATCAAGATCACTATATGTTTTCTTATTATTTCCATATGCCTAGCATATCTTTCAATACATACATAGTTTTAGCCTTTGTCAATCTGTTTTAGGTGGCTCCTTTAAACAGCATATAGTTATATCTTGCTTTGTGAGGAAAATTAAAATTTTTCTTTTAATAGTGAGTTAGGTCCACTCATATTTATTGATATGCCTGAAACCTTAATCTCAACAATCTTACTGAGAATTATGTGTATATTTCTTGTGTTTCTTACTTAATATGTGTTCTTCACTCCTTTAGTTCCTTTTTGTCAAGAAGGTTTATACTTCTGTTTTAGTGTACTTCAATTTTCAAATGCCCTTAGCCCATTTTCTTATTTAGCCCTTTGGTATAGAGTTAATTTTTATGTATCCAATTCCCACCTAATTCCCCACACAGTAATCTATGAGAAATCCTACTTCTCCTTCTCCCTTCTTAATTGCATGATTTGTTTCATCAGAACATACAATGTTTATACATAGTCTCACCCTTGCCCACATCTTTTCTTCACAGATCTGCAATATTAAATATTCACCTTTATTTCTTTTGATGTTTTCCCTCTCACCTCTTGGTTGGTTAGAGCTTGGCAATTAGTGGATTTCTCAAGAGCACATGGGTACAGAATTCCCTGAGTTTTTAAATGTTTAAAAATTGTTTTTCTAAAAGATAGTTTGGCTAAATATAAACTTCTGGCTTCATACTTTTTCATTGAGACTTTTTTAATGTTCCCCCCATTCTTGCCTTGCTTTATCATGTTTTTTAAGAAGTCTGATTCTAACTATGTTGCCCCTGTAAAGTCAGTTGATTTTTTTATTTGGAAATCTTGAGGGCTCTTCTTTAATTTTGAAGTCAGTGTTACTAGGAAAATGCACATAAATTTTCCCAGGTACAAGGTGGCTCTTTCAATATGTAGATTCATGTCTGTCTATTTTTAGGTGGATTTTTTTTGGAATATGGCTTTAAATATTAGTTCCTGCTAATTTGTTTTGTTTTGCTTCTGTGTGGATACCAATTAAACATATGTAGTTTCTCTTTCTCTTCCATTTCAACACTTTTTGATCCTTTTTATTTCACCTTGTTTTCTTTCTCTTGGTTGTTACCTACCTTTATTCAGTACACTTATTAAATTTTATTTGAGTCTATTCTCCTTTGGACACCCTATAATTTTGTATTCATTTCTGAATTTAACTGTGTTTTCCTTCCATTTTTTCCCACAGTCCACCTCTTCATTTCTCCCTGGTTTTTAGCCATTTGTTTTTTGTTTCTGTTTTTTAAATAGTGGTAAAAGATACATAACATAAAATTTACATCTTAACCTTTTTCTAAGTATACAGTTTTGTAGTGTTAAATACATTCATATTGTTGTGCAACCAATCTCCAAGAATCCTTTCTATCTTGCAAAACTGAAACTCTGTACCAATTCAACAACTCCCCATGTTTCCCTCTTCCCAACCCCTGGCAACCACCATTCTTTCTGTTTCTATGAATTTGACCACTCTGGATACCTCATATAAGTGGAATCATACAATTTTTTTTTTTTTTTGTGACTAGCTTAGTTAACTTTTAGGGGGTTTCAGATCAATCTCAGGCCCACCTCCAAATCTCCTCTTCTCTCTCTCAAGCAATTTTCCCCAAATTATCTTTGTTTAAACACAAAGTTTTACAGTAAGAGCTGAAGAGAACACTTGCTGGACTTGGGGATTTTTGTTTTGTTTTGTTTTTACTTATAGGTACAGTTGATTCTCATTTGCAGATTCTGTATTTGCAAATCCATTTACTCACTAAAATTTATTTATAACCTTAAAATCAATACTTGGGGCACATTTGTGGTCTTTTAGGATATGTGCAGAGTAATGAAAAAATCTAAGTCATCTGGTGTGCAAGTTCCCAGCTTGCACAACAAGACAAACCATTTCAGGTCTCATACTGTAAACAAGTATCTTTTGTCTATTTAGTGTTAACATTCTTTGTATTTTTGTGCTTTTGTATTGGTACTTCTGCTCTTTTAAACAGCCCCCAAGCATAGTGCTGAAGTGCTGTGTAGTGTTCCTAAGACTAAGAAGGCTATAATTACTGAGAAAATACATGTGTTAGGTAAACTCTGTTCAGGCATGAGTTATAACTGCTGTTAGTCTTAAGTTCAATGTTAATGAATCAACCATATATATTAAACAAGTTGTTCTTCAAAACAAACACAAAAACAAAGTTATGTATTTATCAGTCACTGATTTCCAAGACCCAATCCAAGCTTTTCTACACACTTAAGTTTCATGACTGTACTAATATAAAGATGGATTAAGTCGCTTACAAGTGGGTTTATTCTTATATGAACTTCAGTATCCATACCATAAAGTTACTGGCAATCTACAAAAGACACTGTAGGTTACAGGAACTTTAACACACAATTACTACCAACCTAAACCACCCAAAACACATCTTAAGAAGCACCTACACTAAAGTATATATCTCATATAGTGATCAAGTAAAAATCTGGAATGCACACTTATACTTCCAGTAAAACATTTAATAAGACTTCTTTAAAGTTAGAAAGTGCCAGTCTTTGTCTTTAGACATACTCAAACAGTATGGCCTAAAACAAACCACCACCACCATGTAAAACATACATGCTTTAAGTATTATTCTGAGAAAGGAAATCTGCTACATCTTTAAACATAATTCATAGTAAATTTCAAAGGGTAAAATGACATGACAAAAATATTAGTAAAGAAACATAAAATATTTCCACACACCTTCAAAACAACAACGCATTGTCTGTGTACGATGAAATTATTTTTCACTGTTTGCTCACCTTATGAAATTTAGTTGGTTTATGTTTGTGTATATGTTGGGGGGTTAGGAGATTAGTGGGACAAGCAGGATTAAAAATTTTGCTAGTTCTTTATTATGGGTCTGATTCAAATAAACAGAACCAAAAATAATAAAATGCTTAGGAATAAATTTAAACAAAGAGACAAAAGACTTATACACTGAAAACTACAAAACACTGCTGAAAGAAACTCAAGTAGACATAAGTAAATGTAAAGATATGCCATGTTAATGGACTTAAAGCCTTAATATTGTTAAAATAACAATAACACTGAAAATGATCTACAGAACTAACATAATGCCTATGAAAAGTACAAAGGTGTTTTTTGGAAAGGTGTTTTTACGCAGAAACAAAAAAACCTATCCTAAAATTCATATGGAATTTCAAAAAATCTCAAATAGCCAAAACAATCTTGCGGAAGAAAAACAAAGTTACAAGACTCATATTTCCTTATTTCAAAACTTACTACAAAGCTACAGTAATCAAAACAGCTTGGTACTGGCATAAAGGCAGATATATAACCAATGGAACAGACCCCAGAAATGAACTCTCCCATACATGATCCAAATTTGTATAATGTCTTCAAGATTCGTCCATGTTGTAGATGTATCAAAATTTCATTCCTTTTTAAGACTGAATAATATTCAAATATATGTATATTTCACATTTTGTTTATCTGTTGGTGCACATTTGGGTTGTTTCCAACTTTTGGCTTTTGTGAATAATGCTGCTGTGGAAACTGGTGGATAAGTATCTGTTTGAGTCCCTGCTTGCAATTCTTTTGCAAGAAGCAGGCTCCCCGCTGAGCACAAAAGAACAAATACAGAATAATTCCACTTATATGAGATACCCAGAATAGGCAAATATATATATATATATGGTAAACATATATATACATATAGTAAATAAAGTAATATATATATAGTAAAATCAAAAATTGTATTTAAAACCTAATGAATCTATAGGTTACCCAGGCCAATTAGCTGTAAAAGCTCATAGTATGCCCTTCTGTCAGGGGAGAATTTATTCAAGTATTTAATTAACATTAGACTGTATGCTTAGACATGTGTTCAGTATTATATATAAAAGTTGTTTTAAGGAGCCATTAACTTATTCTAATTAGATGCTTAGTTTTATAAATGTCTACAACACAAAACTGATTTTTTCCCTTGAGTTCTCCGGCAACATTTAAGAAGTTGAAAAATCCTATATATAGAACTATAACAATAGCAGCTGCAGTTTTCTGAGCTGTTTACATCAAAAGGCACTAACACTACATACATTATTTCTTTTAATTCCCATAACAAAAATAAGGTAAGTATGTAACTCCATTATAACGATGAGAAAAGTTAAGGTTTAGAAAGGTGAAGTAACAGGACACCTGGGTGGCACAGTCGGTTAAGTGCCCGACTCTTGATTTCGGCTCAGGTCAAGATCTCAGGGTCGTGAGACCAAGCCCCGTGTCAGGCTCCAAGCTCAGCAAGGAGTCTGCTAAAATTTCTCTCTCCCTCTGCCCCTCCCTGCACTTGTGCTCTCTCTCCCCCCCGACCTCTCAGAAGTAAATAAGTAAATCTTTAAAAAAAGAAAAAGGTGAAGTAACAAGTTTACATTGCTGGTGAGGATCCGAACAAGTACTCAAAACCAGATGTATGTGACAGCAAAATCCATGCCTCTGAAATGAGGTAAGCAGGGATGCCTGGGTGGCTCAGTTGGTTAAGTGTCTGCTTTAGGCTCAGGTCATGATCCCAGGGTCCTTGGATAGAGCCCCACATCAGGATCCCTGATCAGCGGGGAGCCTGCTTCTTCCTCTCCCTTTGCCCCTGCCCCTCCCCCACCCTGCTTGTGCTCTCTCTCTCTCTCAAATAAATAAAAATCTTAAAAAAAAAAAAAAAAAAGAAGAAGAAATGAGGTATGTATACCCCGCAAAATACATGGCAATGTGAAATCACAAGATCAGTAGGTATCTCAGGGGATCTAATCTTAAGGAAAAAAAATTATATTTTCTCAAAAAAATCATATAATCATCAAACTCTGAACTTTTGCATTTGCAAAAATTTAAATCTAATACATTTTATAATAAAATAAACATGGATTAGAATACAGAGTAAAAGGCAATACTAGCACAAAATTTTGAGATAGAGCATAACTTCAAAGAAATTTTGTATCAGGAGCTTCTCACAGGTCTTAAGTCACCTCCAGGACGTACTGAGCAATGCAGAGGAATTAGTGGGCCTATCTCTACCTTCTTCCACTAGGACTACTTGGATGATAATGTTTAAGAAGCACTTAGAGCATGTGACTTCCTATTTCTGAATTATATCAACTGTGCATAAACACACTGAAGAATAATTTTCATATTTCATCTGAGTAAAAAAAAGCAGTGCTTATCTCTTCACATTCATATTAAACCCTCAATTATAGAACAGTAAGTTTATATCCCCAGAGTTTTCCTTCAGGCATGTCTATTACTCCTAATTATTCCTATTATTCCTAACAGGCCCAGAAAATGAAAGACAGGTAAGCATTTAGATCCATATTCAAGAATAATACATTTATATAACAAAAAGAGTAAGTGGTAAATTGATTGTATGGGAGGTTTTAGCCAGTGCAATAAGAAAAAAAAAGCACCTGGAACTCTTAGATTGAAAAGGAAGAAATAAAACTGTCTTTTAGCAGCTAACATGTTCATGTACATAAAAATTCCTTAGGAATCTATAATAAGGCTACTAGAAGTAATAATTTAGCCTGATATGAGATCAATGTACAGAAACAAATTTCTACATACTAAGAAGCCAATAACTGAAAACTGAAATTAAATAAAATCATGTGTAACAGTATAAACAAAGATATAGATATATTTATCAAAATATTTGAAAGACCTCTATGCTGAACCTACAAAATACTGCAAAGAGAACTTTCAGATATCATAAATAAATGGAAAGATCTCATGTTCATGGACTAGGAGATTCAGTATTAAGATATTAAAGCCAGCACCCATCTTGTCAGTTGAGAGAATGAATACTAAAGGGCCTACCATCCCTGGTCACGGCTGGATTGGCCAGGGAACCTGTAAATATAAACCTTGTTTTATACAACCCCACTAGCTTACAAGTAAAGATATAATCACCAAATGTACCTAATGAAATTTCTAACATATAGAATAAAGGTATTTTTCAGATTCCAAGTCTCTTGAGATGGAAAAGACCTCTGAGGCACCAGACAAAGCAGTACTAGAGTACCTGCTAACATGGGCCGCCAATCAGTGGGGCTGACCTTCTCAGGAGGCCCCCTGCCCCAAATTTTGCCTTTAAAAACCTTCACCTGCAAGCCATCAGGTAGCTCAGGTCTTTAGAGCATTAGCTCCCTGTTATCCTGGGTGGTGCCACACCAATATCGTTCTTCACTGCAAAAGGCTGGTGTCAGTTTTTACTGGCTTGCTGTGCATCAGGTGGACAAACTCTCATTTGGTTCAAGTTTACAATATCAATTCTCCCCAAATCTGCCTACAGATTCAAAGTAATCCCAATAGAAATCCCAGTGGGTCTTCTGTAGAATTCTACGTTGATTCTAAAATTTATATGGAAATGCAAAGATCTAGAATAGCTAAAACAATACTGAAAAAGAAAAACAAAACTGAAGAATTTATACTCCTTGATTTCATGACTGATTGTATAACATACCAGTAATCAAGTTTTAGCATAAGGACATATAAATCAATGGAGCAAAAAAGAAAGTCCTGAAATAGACCCACACATACACATGATCAATTGGTTTGACAAAAGTACCAAGGAAAGTCAGTGAGCAAAGAACAGTCTTGACAAAAATGCTACTGAAACAACTGAATATCCATATGGAAAATAAACCCTTAAGTTATACCATCCCACAATATTAACTTAAAATGGACTGCAAACCTAAAATATAAGCGCTAAAACCATAAAATTTCCAGAAGAAAACATATGAGAAAATGATTGCAATAAAAATTTAAGGAACATCTCTTTGAATGACAGTTTAAGAATACATAAAGGCAAGCTATAAAGTAAGAGACAACATTCACAATACATGTATTTCACAAAGTACTTAATGCAGCATAATATAAAGAATTCTTGTAACTCACTCATTAAAAAATTTTAAAAAAAGGACAAAAGATTTACACAAGCATTTTAAAGAAAATACACAATAAGAATACTAAAAAATGCTCAGTATCATTAGTCACCAAGGAAATGCAAATCAAAACCATAATGAATTAGTATTATACATCCATCAGAATAACTATTACAACGTAACAATATAAGAGTTGACAAGGATGTGAAGCAATCTGGAATCCCATATTGCTGTGGGAATGCAAAATGGTACAACCACTTTGGAAAATACATTGGCAGTTTCTTATAAAGTTAAATGTACATTAAACATTACACTCAGAAATTCTACTCCTAGTTATTTACCCAAGAAAAATGAATGAAATGAAAACACACATCTATATCAGATGTTCACATCAGCATTATTCATAATAATCTCAAACTGGAAATAACTCAAATCTCCACTAAAAGGTGAGTGGATAAACAAATTGTGACATAGACAGACACATCAGGATGCTACCCAGCAGTAAAACAGAATGAATTACTGAAAGAAAACATGCAACATAGACAAATCTCAAAAACATTTTGTTGCACCAAAAAAGCCAGAAAAAAGATTATACTACACTCTATGATTTCATTTACATGAAATTATAGAACACAAAAAACTAAACTATAATGACAGAAAGACATCAACGGCTATCCAGGGTCTGAGTTCAATGGGACAGGGGAAGACATCAAGTAGCTTTTTGGAGTGATGTGGATCTTCCATATCTACATATCTGTATTTGGCAAAATCAATCTGCACACTTATTAAAGTTGATTTAAAAATCCCTCTACACATGGGTTCAGTGAAATAGGACAGAGTGTGTTTAAATCAAGGCAGCCCATGTTAGACCAGTTATAAATATTTATAAAGAAGCCATATAAAAAATATAGAATTAAGGTAAGGTTGAGGAGATTAAAAAAAAAAGATTGAGGAGGATTTCATCATACTTCTGATATAAAGACAATCACCCCGCAAAAAAGGAGTGGTGACTCTTCAATAAAACTGATTCTAACAGAAGGTTTAAAAATAAACAATAGATCTGATTACGATATATTTTTGAAGAACTCTTTCAAAAAGCAGGTTTTTAAGGTGAGCAGTCAATGCATTTCCTTATTTCCTTTCTAATTACAAGAGGAAGACAAAGCAGAACTCAACCTGACTAACCCCTTCATGAGGCTCTCTAAAACATTTTTTTTTAAAACTTAGCCAAAACCCACTTTATAGCTTCACCTTGCCTAACTTTCCTTAAACCAGTCTATTCACTGCACTTTCTAAATTACAACTTACACACTATTGTATACATAGCTTGGTGTTTGAAATGCCAGATACAGAATGGACAATATAGAAATCTGTGGCCAGCAGTTCTAGCTACTTTTTAGACTCAGAGTTGTATTATTATGCCCTTAGTTCAGTGGAGGTACCACTGTCTGAAGAATTCATGGCTAGCAAATGATACTTTCAAAAAATAAAAGAAAGGAGGAAAAGAAGGAAAGGAAGGAAGGGAGGGAGGGAAGGAGGGAGGGAGGCAGTACGGACTAATTAATGGTTTTCTGTCCTAAATAATACCTTTTTATATACTTTCAGAAACATACCATCTAACAATGAAGCAAATTCTATTACTTTCAGTTTATAGGGTTCCTGAGTTCTAATATAGGTCCCAGTTCTCCTATTTATGGAGAAGTACAAACTTGCAAAATGTGTTAGCAACACACTATATTACTTTCTTATATTTTAATTTAAATTTCCCAGCATCTCTGTTATAATACTTGCTTTACACATGAGTAAATGAATGAAGCTCAGAGAGGTGTGTAACCGGCCCAAACTACCAAGTGACAGAGCTATGATTCAAAATCACTTTAACTCCGAAATTCATGCTCGTAAGTACCATGCTGTAATTCCTCACAAAGAGAACTCAATTACTCTAAGAGGTCTATATAAACTTGGGAAAAGAGTGACAACATAATTTTTTTAAAACTCCATTTACCTTCAGGGGACGCAGAGCACCACAAAATTTTGTCCACCAGCTGTTTTCAATGAATTCTAAGTGCCTCTCTCTTTTCCTAAGTGTTCGTAACCTTTCTTCAAATTGTTTTAAGGCGCGTTTATCCCTTGCTGGCAAAGGTCGACCATCTTTGCTCTGCAAGTAACAGAACAAAATAAAACAGTTTTTTACCATTAAGGTCTTAGTAAAGTACCCATCAGATTTATCAAATCATGCAACAAAACCTTTTTTTAGGTTGGATACTCCCTAGGCAAATTTACAAACTGAAAAAAAAAAAAAATGACATCTTTGTGACAATACACATCTCTGAACCAAGATCAGCATCAAAATATAGATGTGTGTACATTTAATACTGAACTTCTTGATTCCTATTTTCCAAATATATGGTAAAGTTACGTGGAAAGGAGATAAATATCTTTAAAAATGCCCTTTTTATGGGGCACTTTATTCAATTTGTTCAATTACTCTCTCTCACCTCCAAGCTCCTCTTTCTATCCCTTATCTTAATATATTTGGTTCTACCCCTTCTCTCCCTTTGGTCAGCCCCTGATTCAAATACAGCAGAGGGATGTAATACTAGTATGTGCTATGCAGAGGTATTTATAACAATTGCTAAGAAATGTCACTTTCTTATTCTCCAAGTACTTTTGCAAATAAGTCATGTTTTCTTTGGCCAGCCTACTGAGAGGTAACTTTCATCCATCTATTTTTTTTTTTTAAAGATTTTATTTATTTATTTGACAGAGAGAGACAGCGAGAGAGGGAACACAAGTGGGGGAGTGGGAGAGGGAGAAGTCGGCTTCCCGCTGAGCAGGGAGCCCGATGCGGGGCTCGATCCCAGGACCGTGGGATCATGACCCGAGCCGAAGGCAGCCGCTTAACCGACTGAGCCACCCAGGGGCCCCTCATCCATCTATTTTTATGTGATGCTTACTATAACCATAAGCAGTACCTTTCTCAATGGTGGTTCAAAGATAACACTTTCCCGCTTGAACTCCCCTGCCCCCAAGTATCTTCAACTGGATACAATAATTAATTACAATAATATGACAATTGCTAAGTACAAAAAGGTGAAACATAAATTTGTTTGCTTTTATTGGAAGCAACAAGAAAAATATTTACATGGAACTGCATTTTTAAAATGTAAAGACATCAGGGGCACCTGGGTGGTTCAGTTGGGTAAGTGTCTGCTTTCGGCTCAAGTCATGATCCTAGGGTCCTGGGATTGAGCCCTGCATCGGGCTCCCTGCTCAGTGGGTAATCTGCTTTCTCCCTCTCCCTCTGCCTCTGCCCCTCCCCCAACTCATGCTTGTGCTCGCTCTCTCTCAAATAAATAAAATCTTTAAAAAAATAAAATGTAAAGACATCAGATATTAAAATGTTAATATCCCTATTCAGGTTTAAATAGGTTCTTAAGAGAGAGACAACAAAATTGCTCTCTAGCATATGCAGTGCAGCCTCATCTGAAATCACAGCTATAATGAAGACAATATTCAAATATTCTTTAATAAAGATACCTACACAGTAATAATGATCTCTTTACATAATGGCACTGCCATACTCTTCTGGAACCAGCCGTCGTCTTCCATACTTTATCAAACTGCTTCTCAAACTTTATCATGCATAACAATTACCTGAAAAGTTTGTTAAACACAGATTTCTAGACCCTATAAATAAAATTTAGTTGGCCTTGGGTGGGGCCTAAAATGTGCATTTCTACCAAAGTCCCAGGAGATGCTGGTGCTACTGTATATTTTGCATACACTAGACTATATTTAATTATCTTCATTCCTTTAAGTACAATGGGTACTATCGAACTTCTTCCCAAGAAAAAGGAACCTCAGAGAAAGGTATTTTTGGAAGGACAAAGGAATAAAACAAACATTCCCTTCTAGAAGATAGATCCAGGCAATAATACTTCAAGTGTGTGGCATGAGAAAGGTACAGTACTTTGTATCGTAAACATATAATTTTTCTCAGAAATGCCATTCTAATATCCAAAGGATACCAACAATGAGGTAGTTTTATTTAACAACTAGCTTTCACTATTTCAGAAAAAAAGTAAACCGATTTAAGGGTCCACTAAAAATAAACCCAAGTTATATATCTGTCTACTTGGTGAATATTTCAGTGGAGTAAGGGCTTTGCCTCTGCTTCACCTATTGACCAAAACAATATAAGAATAATTTTGGTCAGAGAAACAAACACCAGGATAGAAACCCAGCAGTCAACTAATTATCTCATCTGGAAAAAAAAATGTAATTATAAAGCATATGAATACATACCTTTTGTTTTAAAAAAAGTAAAACATGAAAGCTTCCCTTCATACTATCCCAGAGTACCACTGCCCTTTCCTACTATTACCTCCATTAAGCAATACAATATCCTTCTACACATTTTCTATGTATTTGCATGCATGCATATCTGTTAATATTCGTATGGGTTTCTGTTGTACATAATAGCTAACATTTCTTGAGCACATTTCTTGTGCCTAAAACCGATCTGTTCTTTACCGTTTATTCTCCTTAAATCTTCATAATATAACTTTGAAGTTGGTAGTAATATTATTTCCATTTATTAGAGTAGGAAAATAAGGCCCACAGATAATTATATGCATAATAAGGAGGGCTAGATTTTGAACTGAGAGAATCTGATTTGATTCTATTAAGATATATTCTTCAGTCTATATAAATCTACCTCATGCATACCACATTATACCATGGTATATTAATAAATACCTTATTTTTGAACATTTAGATTGTTTTCTTTTTTGGGAAGCATTAATAATGTGCATGAACATCCTTCTTCACCCAGATATAAGTATATACATATACTTGAGTCAGAGATGCTCCCAGACATCAACTGCTGGTTAAACTTTATTAAAAGGGATGTGTTTGTGTGTACAGGCACATGTCATATCATACAATTTTCTTTAAAAAGCTGTATATTTTACATTCCCACAAGCAGTGTATCTATCCCCAAAATCTCACTAATACCTGACAAAGGTAAAAATTTTAAAGACTTCTAAAAGATAAAATATTGAGATGCTCTAATTAGCATATTTCTGATTACTATCTCTGATAACAGGGTGACCAACCACCCTGGTCTCTGTACTCCAAGTTCCATGTCCTGGAAAATCCCCTCAGGTCCCAGGCAAACTGGGATGCTTGGTCAACCTACTTACTACTGAAGAGCTGAAGCATCATTTTATATTTTTCACTGAAGAATTTAATTTTTCCTTCAGTAAACTCTATTTGGGTCTTTTGTTCATTATTTCTATGTATTGCTTGTCCTTTTTTCTTACTGATTTGAAGATGTTCTTTATACATACTCATACTGCAGATTATTTCCTCCTACATTATAGACTTCCTTTCGGTGGTGCTTTTTGGGTACATAAATTTTAGAACTTAAAAATGTAGGGGCGCCTGGGTGGCTCAGTCGGTTGAGTGGCTGCCTTCGGCTCAGGTCATGATCCTGGGGTCCTGGGATCGAGCCCCACGTCCAGCTCCCTGCTCAGCGGAGAGCCTGCTTCTCCCTCTCCCTCTGCCTGCCACTCTGCCTACTTGTGCTGTCGAATAAATTTAAAAAAAAAAAAAAAAGTAAAACTCACCAATCTCTCAATTAGCATTTGGGGTTTTTTTGTGTCATGTTTAGAAAGGCCTTCTGTACACCAAGATAAAATTTTACTTTCACTTTCTCCTAATGTTTTGTAAATTTTGTATTTGATCTGAATTCAGGGGGTCTACGAAAATTTCATATTTTGCCTTTTATAAATTTCCACCTAAACTTATGAAAAACTGTCATCTCTATAATATTCAATCTTCCCAATCAGGAACTGATGAAGTTCTCCATATATTTCAGTCTCCTATTATGTATTGCAATAAATTTTATTTAATTTCTACCAGGACGATTCTGACATTCCTTATTATTTTATAGTCTGCAGCTATTGTGAATGAGACCATTTTCTACTACATCTTCCAACTGGTTAATGATTTCTGTATGTTTGTATCCAGGCACTTTGATGAACTCTTATTAGTTCCATTAATTTGTCGATCATTCTTTCAGATTTTCTTGGTAGATGATATGTGAATAATAAGGATATTTCCCTTTTCCTCTCTCTCCCTCTTAGGTTTATACTGGCATTCTCTCTTATCTGACAAGGACCTCCAGGAATATGCTAATGAGCAACAATGATACCGACCACACTGACCTATGTGTGACTTCAATGGGAATGTTTAATTCATCATTAAGTATGACAACACTCATTATAGATTTCCTTTCCTAAGTACTCTCTTCTCTTCTAATTTGGTAAGGCTTTTTTTAAAAAAAAAAAAAAAACATAACTACAAATTGACTTTTACTAAATATTCTTTAGCAGCTATTAAAATGCTTATATTTCTCATTTATCCTCACTACATTAAACTACGTTAGTAGATTTTCTAACGTATCATCCTTGAATTTCTAGGATAAACCTAATCTGATAATTATAAAATATTCTTATTACAGCACAGGTTTGAATTGCGAATACTTTTCCTTATATTAAAACATTTGCTTCTATGTTCATGAGAGACCAGTACATATGTAGTCTTCTTTTTTGTATGCAATTATCATCCGATTCCTGTATCAGGATTATGCTAGTTTAATACTATTTAGTTTTAGCTAGTTTAGAAATGTTCTATAAATAGGTTTTATGTGTTCTATAAGTATTATTTATCTGTTCTATAAATATGTTCTATAAATAATATTTATCTGTTACTTGAAGGTGACAGAGAAAGAAACTTCATTATGTTTTTAGAAGTACATTCAATGGGCAAGTGATTACATGCAATTTTTAGCTTATTCCACTAGTACATAAAACTTGAACATAAGTGATACAGTAAAATCTGATGTTACACATGAAATCAACATACCTCAGAATAAGCAAGGTCTTGATCATACCTGAGCAAAACTTTTGCTTTTACTTGTTAGAACATTGATAGAAATTCTCATATTGTCAGTGTCTTGCATTTCACAGAAGACAAATTTTAAAACCATGGACATAGTTTGTTAAGGATATGTTGAAAAATTCAAATGATGTCAAATATATGGGATTGCCAATGTCTAAGTCATATCAGAAAGTAGTGTAAAGACAATGTGCTTTTATACTTCCCAAATACAATAAAATAAAAACTCACTTTTGATTTAATCGTTTGAATGTGCTGCTCCACTTCTTCAATGTCTTCAGTGTTTTCTAAACGTTCATAAGCAGCACTTCTGGTGCCTTTTATTAGATTTAAAGGTAATGCAGACATGCCATAGGCCTAAAAGAAACAAAATTAAAATGTGTTTTAGTACTACTATTTTATACATACAGTTCTGAGGGGAAAATGTCCTTTAAACTTAAAAGCAAGTGCAAGAGTAAGCAGTTGTGAAGGATTATAGTCACTGAAGAACATAGTACATGGGAATGAATCATGACATACTGTCTCATAATTCTCTTGTTATTTCACACAGTTATATAAACTGACATCTGTAATACTAACTATTCACAGAATAGATAACATGTATTGTTCAAAGGAAAAGCTGCAAAATTAATAAGCTCTAAATGGATTAAGGACTTAAACATAAGACCTGAAAACATAAGTCTCCTTGAAGAAAATATAGGTAGTAAAAGACCTGAAACCATAAATCTCCTTGAAGAAAATATAGGTAGTAAGCTTTTTGACATTGCTCTTAGCAATATTTTTTTGGATATGTCTCTTTAGGCAAGGGCAACAATAGCAAAAATAAATAAATGGGACTATACACAGTGAAGGAACT
>NW_027846662.1:0-13339 GCF_054177405.1 Leptonychotes weddellii
GTTCTGAAATTTCCATTTGATTCTTCTTTATATCTTCTGTTTCTTTGCTGACAGACTCTTTACCATTCCCTTCATTCCGAAAACTCTTTACTTTTGGGAGTATTTTTTAAAATAATAACTGCTTTGAAGTCTTAGCTGATTTCAATAACATGTCACCTTGGCATTGGTGTCTATTGATTATCTTTTCCCATGTGAGTTGAGGATTTTCCTGGTTCTTTGTATGTTGAGTAATCTTGGATGGATCCTGAATATTTGGATATTACATTATGAGACTCTGGACCTAGTTTAGATCCCACGGAGAATGTTGTTGTCTCTGTTTTAGCAGGCACTCAGATTCTGAGTCCCTACCAGCCTTTGTGAGCTTTAGCATCAGTTGCGTTTTCGAAGCCTTCGTGGTGCCCTTCAGAGCTGTCCCCCGTGTGCCACCCATGGCCAGCGTGGAAGCCCGGCAGTGGTCTCTCCTGAACCTCAGCACTCAGAATCTAGAATATGCTGTTGAGGATTATATCTGTATATGCGCAGCTCTGGGGTGAGCCCAGGAGCTCGTAAACAGCTTTATGGGGTTGTTCTCCCGAGCTCCTCCCTCTTCACAATCTCCCCGGTACGTTCCAGCTCCAGGGACCTCCTCCCCTTGGGCCTTCAGCCAGAAAGCAGGGGTGTTTACTCCTCCTGCTCTGCTACACTCTCCCTGAAACTTAGCTCCCTTCCGTGACTAAGCAGGAGGAGGGCCGAGAGAGAAAAAACCAGTGGGTTGTCACCCTCTTCAGAGCACAGCTCCTCCAGTGGGAACGGAAGGCTCCCTCCTCCGTGGGCCCCTCTGCGGCTGTTGTCACTGCTACTGCAGAGTCACCGAGGAGGGGCAGGGGGGTTTGCGAGGGAGCCGGGAAGACGGAGGCACGAGAAAAAAGGAAAAACCCTGGGCTTTGGCTCACGGTTTGTGAGAATCGGGGACCCCTTTCCTGCTCCTGAAGCAGGACTGGATGGCTTCCCCTTGCACTGTGCTCTCTGCACGGAGGCCCGCTTCTGGGTGTCAGGTTGTGAGTTAGTCCAGGCGGGAGTCCTGGCCGGGGGGAGATGGCAGACTCACCACCACTTCGGTGGTGCTTCAGATTCTCTTGTCCTTCATCTACCTGCTGCTCTTTACTGTTCCGAGACGTCAGGTCGCTGCTCTGTTCATTCTGCCCGGGTTTTATAGCCATATTCGGTGGGTGAGGCTGGGTGGAGTGTCCTCGCCCATCACATTCAGAACCACAAGGAAGCCAGAAGTCATATGTTTTAGAGGCATTCAACAAAGAAATCTGGATTAAACAAAGGAATGAGGAAGTCGGGAAGTATCTGGTGCAGGAGAATTGTGGTTTGTGTGGAAAAAGGAAAAGAAAGGTTGAAGGTAGGTGTTAATGGAAACAGGCGCCATGCAGGGTCCCATAAGTGACTCATGGGGCCCCTCCCTTGGGAGCTTTCCTCACTCCCATCCTCATGTATCTGCCCTTACAGAGAGAGGGAGGTCTTCCTCGGCACCTGCTCGGGCTGCCGGGTTGACGCGAATGTTTGGTTTGATTATAAGCCAGTGAGCTTTATTCCTCCTCACCACCAGGAGTGCTGGGAAAATACCCATGGAGAAGCGGAGGAAGATCTCTCTGTGTGTCGAGTCTGTACTCTGCAACACCAGGGAATCCCTGGTGTGCACAGCCTCGAGCTGCAGAATCTGATCTGGTCTCGGGAGAGAAGTTAAATCCGTAAAGTAGACCTGTCTCTCCTTCTCTCTCTCTCTCTCTCTCACTCACTCAAATAAGGCCAAGCCTTTATTGCAAGAATAACTCTTGCTTTGCTAAGACTTTCTGAATGAGTGGTCTGTTGATACCAGTAACTGTTGCCCTGAATTTTCACCTGCACGTGTTGACACAGATAAAAACAAAGACTGTCTGTAGGTCGTAGAGCAGAACTTTTGAAGTGGCCTCTTTCTTGGGTCTCTGATGCTGATGCGATCTTCAGAGTTTCCATTTCCCTGTTGGCTCCTGCCCTGAATGTTCTTCAAATGCCTAATTATTAATGCCCGTCAGAATTTGTACGTCAGCCTTTTTTTTGCTGCTCTGTTAGCTCATTTGATGGTAGTAGACACGGCACAGGGCAGACAGGATAGCTGTGTTATTTTCACAGTTAAGTCTTGGTTTTCCATTGCCCGCTTCATTTTCATGTCACATAGGCGTTGTCACGATGCCGTGTTGTCATCTAGAGACTCCGACGAAGCTCTAGAATCAACCCAGCAGAACTCACCCAAGTCCTTGTCGTGGAGAATTTAGGTTATCGTCACTTCTTTTGCTGTTTTAAATCGCACTGTACGTCGGCTCCCTGGCCATGTTTGGGGTTATTTCCTTAGGATAAACCAAATAGATAGACTTTTAAAATATTGTCAAACATGTTTCAACATTAAAGAGGATTTCAAAAGACCACAAATGACCTAGAGAAGGCACCAGCGTAGCACATGAACAAATTTCAGATTTCTCCATGTCGAAGAGCGGGTTGAGATGTGCCAAGAGATTTGGCCAGAGGAACGTGGGTGGTGGGTATAGGGAAGTGAAGAAAGCAGTAACAAAGGCATGGTGTGTGTGTGTGTGTGTGTGCGTGTGTGTGAGTGAGAGAGAGAGAACGCGAGGAAACCAGCCAGATTAAAGCAGAAGTTGGGTCTTGAAGAGGCCAACAGCTGCATGCTTGTGGCAGGTTCCTTTTGAATAGTGGCAGGTCCCCTCTGCATGTGGCCATTGGAGAGCCGTGTGGGCAGCCTCGACCAGCTCCAGACTGCCGAGCACCTTGACTGCCAGCCAGAGATGACCTGGCCTGCCGGCTGAACCGCATCCAGGAGGATTTGCCCAGAGCCTTCCCTCCCAGAGACACGATGTCCAGTGTGCACGCTTCTTCCTTGAGCCAATGGAGCAAAGCACCAGCCCGAAGAAAATGGATGTTTGTTCAATTCATCCCTCCCCTCCCCTGGGTTCTTTGGAGAGGGACCAAGTCCCAGATCTTTTAGGGAGCCCATCCCAATCCAGTCATTAAGTGTGCCTATCTCCATACCAGGGGTTGGAGCAGTACGAATTTATTTTGTCAGATTATCCAAAAGCATGGAAGGCCAAGTCAGTCTGTATCCAAATTGAATCCAGCTGTCACCGAATTGTCAGCTGTAGCCTTTTTTTAAAGAAGGCCAGCTGCTCGCCAAGGGAGGGATGTGCTTTGCCGTAAATTCTAACATTTGGTTATGGTGGCACCAATTCAGTAAGTCAGTAGCCAAAGTTCATGGGAAACACCTGTCGCCAAATTCCTCCTTGTTGCCTCAAACTGGAGGGCTCACCCGTTCACTGAGGGGTTGCCTCGGATGAGTGAAACATTAGCAAAGTGCAAAATGTACATCCAGATGCTTGTGTGAGGTGACTCTCGAGTTGAGACTCAGGACGACTTTTGAAGAACTAAGAAATGGAAAGTCTTAGACTGTGGAGGAGCCGTTGGTGGGCGACCCTCGTCCCCTTTTCCCACCTCCCTAATCCACTTGGGGCCGATGGAACTCCTGGACCCTTTGGTTTTTTGGCAACGTGGTGAAGTGGCATTTATTCTGGAGCCTTCTGCAAGCTCCACGAGGCAGGAAATTTGTCTCTTCCACGGCTCTCTTCCCGGCACTTAGCACAGCACCTGGCCCGTCATCGTGGATTGAAAACTGACACAGCAGAGTCATGGTTCTGTGGGGAGGTCTTTGTGGACAACTGAACCCGTCTCGCTCTCTGACCACACTGGGGAACCAGCAGATGGTCCCTTATCTCTTTTCCCTGTGAACTGTGGACGCTTAGATGTTTCTTCCTGGAGGTCATAAAATCAGGGTCCTGTTCGGATAGAAGCTTTATAACAGCCGCAGGGGGGTAAAGCCTGTGTTAAGCGTCATAAAATGTTATCTCAGAATGCCAGTGGGTTCGGGTCCAGCGGCCTCTCCTGTGGATAACCTGCTGATGAGCAGACATCCGCCCTCTGCTTCCGGCGGCCTGGAAATGAGACGGACACTGCTGCCTTGGTGGGCCTCCACCCTTAGGCTCACTTCTTCCTTCTGCAGCCACACAGAACTAATCTGGCCCCTCGGTCAGGTGCCCACTGCTCACAAATTTGAAGACTCCTGTCCTGTCCCCCGAGTTACTTACTCCCAGGGTTGGTTCCTTCAACTTCCTCATGGTTGCTCGCGTGACATGATTATCAGGTGGGCTTTCGTTTTCATCTGTATTTTTTTGGATGCTCTCCAGATTCTCAATGGTGCTCTTCTTTTTTTTTTTTTTTGAAGTCTTAACAAACATTTGCATTTATTGAATTAAAATGCCTTTGCAAGTGTATTATTTTCTTCCCGAGCAAGAAATCATCATGGGTTGCTTTGGACTTAATGATGGAGGAGAACAGTGTGTGGGGGCTCTTGGATGCGTGTCCTCAGTATTGTTCCTTTCCAGATGTGCGATTGGGCGTAACGGGCCGGTGGCAGCCTGACCAGCAGAAGCAGGGTGGGGTGGGAATGGCCGCTCCTGTTTTGGGTCAGCTTGCTTTCGTTGACGCAGGTGGAGGTCGGTTTGCAGTTTGTTGTTAGCGTCAAGCACACAGACTCATAGTGAGCGCAACGCGTCCCCCGTACTGGGCTTGGGCAAGTCTGTGCCCAAAGGTCAGACTCCCTCGCTAATCACGTATGAGTTACTCAAGGGCAGAAACCACATTGTCCTTACCTCTCTCTCTGCTGCCACATCATGCCTGGCACATGGAGGGCACTCAGCACATGCCCAGCAAATGAACAGATTTACTCTTGAGAGGTGTCATTTAAGACTCAGCCCACCACTGAAGTCCGCCAAAAGCTTTTTGGGTCCTGATTGTATCATTCCCGGTGTTAACTGTCCTTCTGGCTTTAGGTTCTGCACATTCTCCATCACCATGTTATTTGCCTCCTAATTTGAGTAATTGATGAAGGTGTAGGGTAGCGCCTGGACTGGAGTCGCTTGCCCATTAGTGACAGACATCTTAACCAAGGTGACTGTCGGGTCGTGCAGCCAAGCACCGTATTTCATCGAATTTAAGACCTCATCACTTGTAAGAGTCACCATTGTCTTATGCACAATGAAGAAAGAATAAACACTGCCATTTTACTGTCACACAGTGCTTTGTATTGAAAGAATGCCTTTAGAATTACTTAGATTATTATCAAGTGTCACTCTGGTCCATTGCAAGGAGGAAAATGCAAACAAAACAAGTTGCTTAAAGTACTTCTAAAACTTCTTAACATTCAGAGACCATTCTTCTGAAGTACATGGGTTTCTGCAAAAATCCTCTCTGCCATCAGCGTGCTCTTTATGGAGTGTCCTGTCCATGTCTCTTTGGGGAGGAGGGGAGTACCAGGGACAGGGGAATAAGGAGGGCTGATCATGTCCACTCCCAGGGAAGGCAGGGTACTTGGGAGTATTCACTTGGTGAGAATTCAGTGAGTGATACAATTATGATTTATGCACTTTTTGAATTTATTTCTTTAATTATTTTGAAAAATAAATGAGGGTCCACTCTTGTCTCTGCACAATGACAACGGATCATGATAAGCCTACCTAAGAGCAATGATGAGGCATCCAATTTCAGAGATATTAAAATGCAAAAAAGTGGGCACCTGTGTGGCTCAATTGGTTAAGTGTCTGCCTTCGGCTCAGGTCATGATCCCAAGGTCCTGGGATCGAGCCCCGCTTCAGGCTCCCTGCTCAGTGGAGATTCTACTTCTCTGTCTGCCGCTCCCCCCTGCTCTTGCTTGCTCTCTCTCTCTCTCAAATAAGTTTTTTAAATCTTTAAAAAAATAAATAAAATGCAAAAAATTGTATTTCAGGGCAATGAAATACAGCATTTATAAATCCACCTAATTTACACAATGTTCAGGCCACATTTGTCCATTTCATCCTCAAAGGTGTGATGAATTTGTCAAGCGCCTTGCTGGAAGTAAACCCCAGTGTACAATTTGCACAGTATCCCCTGGATCTACGAGTGCGTAAGACCAAACACACACAACGCCGGAGATGAGGTTGGCTTGGAGTGTGACTTTGGCCCTCACCACTTCCCTCCTTTGGGGCTCACAGAGCTGCCCTGTTAATAATGGCTGGATATTTCCCGGCTCAGCTATCCCCCTTAGTCTCTTCACGGCGTCTCCTGCCTTCCCCTCTCGAAGTGAGGTTGACACATTTGTCCCTGTCACATCTCCCCCACCTGTCATCTTCACTTCTTCAGAGATGAGAGATCGTGGAGGCTTCCCCTGCAAAGGCTGGTAGTTGTAACTCATCACTGTGGCATCCACGTGGTCCATCCCAGTCCCCTTGACCAGCGTGGGCTCTGGCCCCATTAGAGCCCCTAAGCTGGTGCCTTGTGCTGGGCTTTGGACTGACCCCATGCTCCTCTTTTCCCACACCTGCTGGTGCCCCTTTTCCTACATGGCTCCTCCTCTCGCCAGCACTCAGCTTTGCCCTACTCTGCCCTCTGTGTGGTCCTGTGCTTTTCCTGTGCTCCTGCCTTGTGATCCCCAAGTGCATGTCTAGCCTGGGCTTTCTGGGGAGCTATAGCCATCCAGTTTCATATGTCCACCTGCCAGGTATGTCCTCACTCAGGGGAGCTGAGCATTGTGTTGGGATGGATGACATGAGGGTGTGCGGTTGGGATCCAGGATCCAGAATGTGGATCCCAAATGGCCACAAGCGCCCCTGCCCCCCCCCAGACCTCCACCCTGTGCTCCTCCTGTCAGTGACATATTACAAAAGCCCACCTCTTCTAGGAGGCCACCTCTGAACACGTTGCCCACTGGTTTGAATGCCTCAGAAGCCTCTGGTTTCAGATTTGGACAAGACCGTATGAAGTTACCCCCAGGGCCACACCACAGTGGTAGCTCAGTGCATTCCACAGGCCACCCCATCGGAAATGTCAGGACTCTCCAGGGGCACTTCTCTCCCTGTCTCTACTTAGCAGAAATGGACCCAGCCTTCCAAGACTCTCCTTGTGATTGCGTGTGGTCTTGCTTCTTCTGAGCCTTAATCTTCTCCAGCCCCGTACCCTGTCCTGTGTGGGTGCCCCCTGCCTGTTGGGACAATTAGTTAGATCCTCATACTCTCCCTACTAGGTGTGCACTTTGTAAAAATTGGGTCGGCAAACCACTCTTCTTTGCACCTAGGCAGAAAACCAGTTTGTTTCATTTGCATTCTGGAATGCGTTTTCTTTGCCCCCGGGGTTATGTTGGAAGCCCACTGAGGTCTGGAATTGTGTGGTCTCCCTGTGCAGCCCAGCAGAATGGCTTAGGGGCAGGACTTACCAACTTTATTGACTGAAAGGTCAGTAGTGATCCTACAGTTTTTCCTGCTTTCAGTTGTAAAAACATGGGCAGTGGCCTTTTTTTCTGACAGTCTTCCTTCACAGAGGCCAAGGACAGTGGAAGAAGTGTGTGCCCATGATTAGGGCTGGGTGGGTGGGCCAGCCGACTTGGCAAATGCAGCCTGGGACCTGTGCTCACCTTTGAACTCTGACCTGGGAGAGTCCCGCAACAACAGGTATTTCCTGTGCAATTATTATGTGCCTGGTCCTGTTCTGGCCCTGAGAACCCTATAGTGAAGAAAGCAGACGAGGCTGCTGACTCACCGGGAGCCTCTCCTGGGGGAGTGCAGTCCTGAGGTCACAAACCCCGGGCCGTGAAGAGGCTGAGCCAACTACAGGGTCTCCTCGACACTCCGGAGTCAGAACACTCCTACCAGATGCCCGGCTCAGATGCACGCCCTTGTAGGGGGCTGCCGGTGAGCAGCCCGTCTGTGTGGGAGCCAGGCGTGCCCGTGTGGCCGCAGAGACAGGGCAGGGAGCTGCCACCATCCTCGATGTGACGGGAGTAGCCCCTGCATGCACCTGCGGGTCCACTGCTGTCCGTGTCCGAGGGAGGGAGCCAGCAGGACAGTCCTCTCCCCCCTGGGAACGGTAGCACGTGGATCCTGTTTTGGTTATCATGTCTGAAGGTGGGAACACCTTATCTTCACCGGAGTAGTGCACTCAGACCAGACTAACTCCTGTGCTGAGTTGATTTAATGTATGCTTCAGACTTCTGGAGGGACATTTAAAAATGTATGTTGCCAACATCCCTGTTTCTTTTACAGAGCCTTTTAACTCTTCATGACAGTGATCAGCAGTTTTTATATGAGGACTTGCTTGACAATTTCACTTTTAAATTCAGTGTCTGGAAAAAGGTACTCTGCAGATGAATATGTCAGAATGAGAAGGATTGTATGACCCAGTATGCTTCCTGATGTAGGAAAGAACGTTAGTTAGGGTTCGAAGCCTGACGGCCAAGAAAGAATTCTTGAGACATCTTTGATGCAAAAAGGTGGTTGTATTGAAGCACGGGACAGGACCCGTGGGCAGAAACAGTTTCTTCCCAGGGTCATGAGGAATGGCCTGTTAGATACTTTCAAGTTGGGAGGGGGTTTGGGATTGCATCATTCTCTAAGGAATTTTGGAAGCAAGGTTTCCAGGGCCTTGAGCTATTTAGTTGGGAAAAGGTCATTTATTACCATCTAATAAAACCTGAGTCATGAGACCCTTCAGATGTCTATCAGTGGGCTATATGCTTGGGGGATGATTGCCAACACATATCTTGAGTGGTTTAGAGATAAAGGAAGTTTCCAAAAGAATTTTTATATGTTAAAATAGACTTAAAGGATCCTGGGGGTGAGGGGAGGCGGGGGGAGGGGGTGTGGAGTGTCGGGCTAGGATTGCCTTTTGCCCTCAGCAAAGTGTCAGCATGAAGATAGTTGAGTCCCTAGAGGAACTTGTCAATGGGCTGGAGGGAGTAAGGAAATTTAATCATTTTTCTTCTGCCTTTGTGTCCCACATCACTTCCCTTTTTTGCTTTTGCTACCAGGAAACTCCATGAAGCTCCTTGCCCAGCTTTGGAAATGGGTGTTGTTGTTGTTGTTCTTGTTTTGATTTCACAGGCCTGTAAGGTACCCTAGATCCACACTGACTAGCTTTAAATCTATGTCTGAGCAGCTGCCCGAACACACTGACATCTAAAAGGACATCGGTGACATTTCATATTGGACACAAATTCATTCCCTGGAATGACTGTTGCTTCATAGCCCCAAACGGCCCAAACCTCTCTTCCTGGTTCAGAGGCAAAGTCACCTGTCACCCAGCCAGGAGGGGAGGAGCAGATGTACTTGTCAGGAGCCCCAGGGCTGAGCTGCTCAGCCCCTAGCAGAGGCAGAAGAGAGTCCTTGTTGTGGTCTCATGGTGTGAGAGGTTCTGAGCGACAGGAAGCATGTTCTTACCAGCCTGGGCTAGTGACTGAGCTCTGGCTGGGGCGCTGGAGGGCCCGGCTGTGCAGAGGGGCTCAGGGGGCTTCCTCACTGCCACCCGCCCCAGGCCAGCCCACGGGGGCCCTTCTCTGATTCGGGACTGGGGGGCGTGGGGCGCAAGGGGTAGCAAGGAGTGCGTTGAGCAAACGCCAGCTGAGCAAGAAAAGCCCTGGCCTGAGGCTGATTATTTTTGGCACGCTGTTGGGGGGCGAGGGGGGCTGTGGAAGCAGCTCCCACACCACGAGGCTGTGAAGCAATGGGGCTTCCAGATAACCTTGGTGGTTTACACATTCATCCATGGTGTTCCCAGCCGTGTCTTTCCCTACAGGATGATTGCATTTAGCTTTCTCCTCCTTCTGCCTCTCCTCCACTCCAGTGGTTTCAATAGGCACAGTCTTCCTGGAAACCGTCCATTATTATATCTCATAATAGCAGAACAAAACCAGGTAGCGGTAGCCTCATAATTGACCAGGTCCACCTGTTTCAAGGCAGCCCCGGAGACCAGAGATCTAAGCCCAGGGTCTGTCTCCCCTCGTTCCTGCCAAACCCTGTCGAGCTGCCGTTAGGTCAACTTGAAATAAAACGCGCTTTGGGGGATGAGCGAAGACTCTTCAGCGAGGTCACGTGCATGTTTGCAGATGGGAGAGGGATAGCCAGGTGCTTGGCCCGCAGTGGGCATTCGGGCCTCCCTCGGCATGGTCGCGGTTCGAGCACAAAGGCGAGAAGGAAAGACACAGAAATGGAGATGCCGTTTTAGGCGTGCTGCCATCCAGAGGTTTATGCCCCCTTCTGTTTCCCCAAGACCTTTCTCTAATGATGTGTTCACGATGGAGGGAGATGGAAACCAGATAACCCCCACGAGCTTGACCCGATGCTGGGACGTGTCCATTTTACGGGGATCCGTGTGGAGCCTGCATGGGGCTCGAGGCTCACGTGGCAGACAAGGGATGCGGCTCGGGCGTGGGCCCAGGCCCGGAGGTCGCCATGCTCACGGTGCTGTAGTGTCTCTCTCGTTTTGTCCTGACACGCCTAGGCTAAAGCAAATACTGGGCACCTCAGTGGGTCTTTATGTCCCAACCACATACTAGCTGTCTTTGTTAGTTTCCTACAGCTGATTTAACGAATTTCCACAAATTCCGTGGCTTAAAAATCTCACACATTTACTGTCCTACAGTTCTGGGGGTGGAAGTTCAAAGTCAGTCTGATGGGGCTAATGACAAGGTGTGGGCAGGGCGGGTTCCTTCTGGAGGCCCCAGAGGAGACTCTTAGCCCTCAAGTTTTCCACATTCCAGAGGCACCTGAATTCCTTGGTTCACACGCAGCCCCTCCTCCAGCGGCAAAACCGGCAGCAGAGCATTGCTGTAGCTCCTACCCTCTGACCCTCCTGTCTCCCTCTTCCAAGGACCCTTGGGGTTATAATGGGCCCCCCTCAATCATCCAGGACCATCCCGAGGCCCCACACTCAGTCATAGCTGCAACGTCCCTTTGCCGTGTAAGGTCATGTATTTGTAGGTTCTGGGGATGAGGACGTGGGCACCTTTGGGGGACCACTCTTCAGCCTACTACACCATTTGAAAAGCTATTTTTCTTTCATTCTTCATTGCACACGGCCATTCTGTTTTCCTGTTCCTATTGGTCTTCGGGCACTACTTGCTCTTTATAATGGCAAGCTGCAGAAAATTCCGCTTTGCAAAGATACCAGGTCACAGGAAGGAGTACAGCATGACCTAATGGTGAAACTGTGAGCTACCTGAACCTCGTAGTTTGGTCTGTGTCTGGAAGATGTCAAGTATTGCTGTGTTTTCCTCAAAATATCGAAACATCCCATAGCACCCCTGTGAGTTTGCTTAGGTATCCCAGGGTACCCTGGCACCAGTTTGGGAACCACAGCTGCAGGTTAGAAGCATCCTTGCTCAGCTCCTTGGGCTCTGCCTCGTGGGGTAAGGATTGGGGGGACCCCCTTAGCTAGGCTGTCTCCTCTAGTTGTGGGCAGCATTCAGCTAAGACGTGACTCCAGAAAAGAATGCAGTGCCCCAGTCTGCAGACGCTCTTGGACCCATAGTCTGGTGCTCCTGGCCAAGCCCTGGCCCTGTTCCTGACCTGGTGTGGATGGGCTAAGGGTCACTGGCCTCCTTAGTCGGTCACATGGACCCTGCCCTCCGTTCACAGCTCCTGCAGTCATGCTTCAGCATAGCCTGCATCCACAACCACAGAGGAAGAAAAGATACTTCTCTTGGGTTCTTTGGGTGTATTTTGTTTTTAATTTTATCCTTTTATTTGAGAGAGGGAGCGTGAGAGAGAGAGAGAGTACGAGCGAGAGAGCACACGAGCAGGGGGAGGGAGAGGGAGAAGCAGACTCCCCGCTGAGCAGGGAGCCCGACAAGGGGCTCGATCCCAGGACCCTGAGACCATGAGACCATGACCTCAGCTGAAGGCAGCCGCTTAACCGACTGAGCCACCCAGGCTCCCCCTTCAGGTGTGTTTTCTAAATAAGACTTAATAAAAAGTCACAGAAGGCATCCAACTGATGTTAGGCAAAGAAGGCTGCGTGAATGCAGAAGGGTGCCCGTGTCTGGGGGGTAAACCGTCTTTCAGGGGTTAAATCCAGGAGCTTAAGGGAGTCTGATGACTGCAGGGGAGAGGTGTTTATATTCTGCTTCACACCCAGGACCCTCACCTTCTCTGTGTTTGGACGGTACCTTCGCACGAGGCAGGTGGGGTTGAAAGTCTTATGACTCGAGTCTCAGGGTCAAGGACTTTTAGTAATCAACATCGGGCAGAGGTGTGCAGTTTTTGATTTGCACTGGCCCTCCACAACCCTTAGGCCAAGCAAGGTGGATGTTCTGTGGGGAGTTAGCTCACTATTTTATGTGAGGCCCCAGGAGGTGACATTCAACTTGTGGCTGGAGAGAGGTCAAAATGTAGCAGAAGCTCAGGCAGCAGCTGTGAGGGACCTTTGACCTCTGGTCCTAAACCAGTAGGTGGTCCTGCTCTGCACCCACCCGCAGGTGACCCCGCGCAGCCATGCACCTGCCTCCCCCAGCCACAGACATCTCGTCTCTAAAATGGGAATAAAAATGCAGTACTGCCCAACAGCTTGACGGAGTGATCCAAGACGATGTTTTTCTGTATCTCTGTGCCTCGAAAAGTGTCGACTGTTCTGATAATATCGGCCTCAGCATCGTCTCTCAGCTGTCTCGACATTGCTGCGGCCAGGCTCTTATTCAGCTTCTCCTCGTGGGCGAGGAGGACAACAACACATCTCCGTAAGACCGGCCATGTATTATCTCATTTATCTTGATAATACTCCAGATGAGTCTGGGAAAAGAAAAATTCACATTCACGTTTTCCAAAAATAGGAACTGGTTGTGATTTAAATGACTTTCCCAGCGGTGCCTGGCTGGCTCAGTCGGTGGAGCATGAGACTCAATCTTGGGGTTGTGCGTTCGGACCCCATGTTGGGTGCACATTGCTTAAAAATAAAAAAATAAAAACACTTTCCTGGTGTGAGTCTGAGTGGAGCTGGAACCCGAGGCAGGAGGCTGGCTTTCTCTGTTCAGGCCAGTCATCAGGCAGAATACTCCAGCCACATGCCGTTGTCGAAGGCTGGGGCTCGTGGGAAGTTCTGGCTACAGAGACATAGCTGGCCTCAGTTCCCTCGTCTGCAGAATGGGCCTGCCCTTCCTTGCACACTGCCCACACTTGACCCAGAGTGAAACAAATGGATTAGAGTTCTGAATCCAGGAGGTTAGGTGGTGTTTTGACTTTACAGTTGAAAAGGAGGTGCAGATGTAGAACCCACTGGGTATATAGCCACAGTACAGACTTGGGGGAAGGTCATCTGATAGCACCCATCGTCAGCCCTAGTTACGTGCCCGGACCTCTCTCCTGTCATAGGACCCTGGAGTCTCTGACCCAGCAACCCCACTTCTAGAAATGGAGCCCCAGGGGAGCACTGAAGAGGTAGCTGTAGGGGG
>NW_027846663.1:0-2107 GCF_054177405.1 Leptonychotes weddellii
TTGCTGGAGTGGTGGGGGGTGGGAGGGATGTGGTGGCTGGGTGATAGACACTGGGGAGGGTATGTGCTATGGTGAGCGCTGTGAATTGTGTAAGACTGACGAATCACAGACCTGTACCTCTGAAACAAATAATACATTATGTGTTTAAAAAAAAAAAGAAAAGAAAAAGATAACAGGAAGGGAAAAATGAAGGGGGGAAAATTGGAGGAAGGGACGAACCATGAGAGACTATGGACTCTGAGAAACAAACTGAGGGTTCTAGAGGGGAGGGGTGAGGGAATGGGTTAGTCTGGTGATGGGTATTAAAGAGGTCACGTTCTGCATGGAGCACTGGGTGTTATATGCAAACAATAAATCATGGAACACTATATCGAAAACTAATGATGTAATGTATGGTGATTAACATAACATAATAATAAAAAAATTTTTTTAAATAAAAGCATTGCTAAATCCAAAAAAAACCAAAAAAAACAATGAGATATACCTTACACCTGAAGCATGGCTAAAATCAAGAAAACACAAGAAACAACAGGTGTTGAAAGGATATGGAGAAAGGGGAATCCTCTTGCACTATTGGTAGGAATGCAAACTGGTGCAGCCACTCTGGAAAACAGCATGGAGGTTCTTCAAAAAGTTAAAAAATAGAACTACCCTACATCCAGCAATTGCACTATTGGGTATTTGCCCAAGGAATACAAAAATACTAATTCAAAGGGATACATGCATCCCAATGTTTATACCAGCATTATCTACAATAGCCAAACTATGAAAAGAGCCCACATGTCCATCGATTGATGAATGGATAAAGAAGATGTGGTATATTGGGGTGCATGACTGGCTCAGTCAGTGGAGCATGTGCCTCTTGATATTGGGGTTGTGAGTTTGAGCCCGATGTTGGGTGTAGAGATAACTTACAAATAAAGCCTTTAAAAAAAAAAAAAGAAGTTATGGTATATACATACAATGGAATATTACTCAACCATAAGAATGAAATCTTGCCATTTGCAATGACATGGATGAGCTAGACAATATTATGCTAAGTGAAAGAAGTCAATCAGAGAAAGACAAATACCATATGATTTCACTCATATGTGGAATTTAAGAAGCCAAGCAAATGAGCAAAGGGACCAAAAAAAAAAAACAGAGGCAAACCAAGAAACAGACTCAACTACAGAGAACAAACTGATGGTGACTAGAAGGGAGAGGGGTGGGGGGATGGATTAAATAAGTGATGGGGATTAAGGAGTGCACTTCTGATGAGCACTGGGTGTTGTATGGAAGTGTTGAATCACTATATTGTACACCTGAAACTAATATAACACTGTATGTTAACCACCTGGAATTTAAATTAAAACCTTTTAAATTTTTTCTGTATGTGCAAGTGGCCAACAGACACATGAAAAAAGTGCTCTACATCACTGGGCATCAGTGAAATACAAATCAAAACCACAATGAGATACCACCTCACACCAGTCAGAATGGCTAAAATTAACAAGTCAGGAAACAACAAATGTTAGTGAGGATGTGGTGAAAAGGGAACCCTCTTACACTGTTGGTGGGAATGCAAATGGTACAGCCACTCTGGAAAACAGTATAGAAGTTCCTAAAGAAGTTAAAAATAGAGCTACCCTACGACCCAGCAATCGCACTACTAGGTATTTACCTCAAGATACAAACATAGTGATCTGAAGGGGTACCTGCACCCCAATGTCTATAGCAGCAATGTCCACAATAGCCAAACTATGGAAAAAGCCCAGATGTCCATCCACAGATGAATGGATAAAGAAGATGTGGTATACATATACAATGGAATATTACTCAGCCATCAAAAAGGATGAAATCTTACCATTTACATCAACGTGGATGGAACTGGAGGGTATTATGCTGAGCAAAATAAGCCAATCAGAGAAAGACAATTATCATACAGTTTCACTCATATGTGGAATATAAGAAATAGTGCAGAAGATCATAGAAGAAGGGAGGGAAAACTGAATGGGAAGAGGGGCACCTGGGTGGCTCAGTCGTTAAGCATCTGCCTTTGGCTCAGGTCATGATCCCAGGGTCCTGGGATTGAGCTCTGCATCAGGCTCAGGAAGCCTGCTTCTCC
>NW_027846664.1:0-262 GCF_054177405.1 Leptonychotes weddellii
CGAAACCATACCGTGGTTTCTTGCAGCCTGACTCAGAGGGGAGCTGCAGGCCGCGCAGCCGCGGGGGTACTCACTGTAACGGGGGGAGGGTGAGCGGCTCTGCCGGCTGTACTGGCGCTCCCATTCCTCTCGCTCCTTCTCTCTGCGCTCCCGCTCCCTGCAGGGGAAAGGGACGGAGCCCAGGGGCAGCCGTGAGCACACGCCAGAACACTGAACTCGAGAGTGCAGCTGGGTCGCCTGCCCAGAGCGGGTGCGTCCTATA
>NW_027846665.1:0-262 GCF_054177405.1 Leptonychotes weddellii
GCGTGACTCCGCCACTCGGGGTTTCCACCCCCAGGGGTTGCAGTTCACCAGCGAGACCCCAGCGCACCGGGTTTCCCTCTCGGAGGCTGCAGTTTGCGTGCGCGTGACCGTCGCTCCGGGTTTCTGTCTGGGCAGCTGCGGTTCATGTGCGCGCGACCCCGCCCGTCTGGTCCTCCACCCTGGGGGCTGCCCTAAAGTCCCTTCCCGACGTTACCGGTCTGCGAGTCTGTGCCCCGTCTGCAGCACGCGAGGCTGTCACTCA
>NW_027846666.1:0-262 GCF_054177405.1 Leptonychotes weddellii
AGCTTCTGTCGCAAAAGTTCCTGGCAATAAATGCTTTGGCAGTGAGCTCCTCCTTCTTCTTCTTTTTTTTTTTTTTTTAAAGATTTTATTTATTTATTTGACAGAGAGAGACAGCGAGAGAGGGAACACAAGCCGGGGGAGTGGGAGAGGGAGAGGGAGAAGCAGGCTTCCCGCCGAGCAGGGAGCCCGATGCGGGGCTCGATCCCAGGACCCCAGGATCATGATCTGAGCCGAAGGCAGACGCTCAACGACTGAGCCACCC
>NW_027846667.1:0-262 GCF_054177405.1 Leptonychotes weddellii
GCAGGATTCACACCCAAGGATTCACCCTCTGAGGACCAAGCTGGCTCATCCCCAGCACCACTAGCTCCAAGCTCATTTTCCCAGTATGGAGACCCTGGAGTGGATAAGGAGGGCCACGTAGAACCCCAGCCCACACAATGCTGACCTCGGTCTACAGACGCCTCCCCTGCAAGGCCCCAGATGCTGCAGGACAAAGGACGCAGAGGCCACACAAACTCCTGGCCGGGCTTCGAGGAGGTGGTGGCAGGCAGATGATGCTGAC
>NW_027846668.1:0-262 GCF_054177405.1 Leptonychotes weddellii
ATTATCTCCAGTCAAAAATACAGGAAGCGTATGGACAGGCATCAGTACCCAGCTCAGACACTTGATTTGCTGATATCCACCTCGCTCATCTTCTAGATGTTCTAAAGGCGTGCTGTCCCTCTGTGGTGGCCACCAGGCACGTGGAGCTTGCGAAATTTAGTTAGCATAGAGGAAAGTATGGTTGCACTAGGCTCGTTTCAGGTATTCCATGGTTTTGTGCTTCTGGAGGCTTTCGTGTTGGCCAGCAGACACACAACATCAC
>NW_027846669.1:0-262 GCF_054177405.1 Leptonychotes weddellii
TATATTAAGAGAAAATATCCTTCGGGGCCCCCTGGGTGGCTCAGTCAATTAAGCGACCGACTCCCGACTCTTAATCTCAGCTCAGGTTTTGATCTCAGGGTCATGAGTTCAAGCCCCGTGTTGGGCTCCACGCTGGGTGTGGAGCCTGCTTAAATGGCTAACTGAACATAATAAAATAATAATAATAATAATAATAATATTTTTTAAATAATTTTAAAATTTTTTTAAAAATTAAATTTAAAAGGAGAGAAAATATCCTTCA
>NW_027846670.1:0-262 GCF_054177405.1 Leptonychotes weddellii
AGGTTATTTAAAAATAAAAAAAATCTTTAAAAAAGGAACAAAGAAAGAATGAAAGGAAGAAATAAAGGAAGAAAGAAAGAAAGAAAGAAATTAAAGAAAGATTATTTTCTCAAATTGCTATGAAACATTCTAGAAAATTTCTCCTAACTCCTATATTACTTCTTGAACTGATAACACATGGGTCAGTCCCTGTTCCTGACAGTTTGGGAAGCAATGGTCTAGCCCATCTTGAAATAATTTGCCATGTTTTAATAAAACACAT
>NW_027846671.1:0-262 GCF_054177405.1 Leptonychotes weddellii
GCCCCGGCTGCCTCAGCGCAAGCCCTCCCCAACCTGGAAGTGGCGTCCCGGCGGGGCTGGCATTGGGGGCTGTCACAGGCCGGGCCACACGGTTGCCAGGTGGGTCCTTGCTTCCGGCCAGCCTGGAGCCCTGGGTGCAGGCCACGGTCTGTGCTGGGAAGGGAGGCCCTGGCTGAGGGGCTCCCGTGGGCAGAGGGGCCGCGACCTGCACGAGGGTGCTGCAGACCCACACCGCAGAGATCTAACGGCTTTAGTCAACCCC
>NW_027846672.1:0-262 GCF_054177405.1 Leptonychotes weddellii
AATGATTACTTTTGACCTTCAAGTCCCATACCAAAAAAATGAACATAAACTTTCATGGTAGTCACTGAAAATGCAGATAATTTTAATTCCATTGCATTTTTCAGAATTCTCAATCGTAACCCTCTGACAACTGTTGAAGATTCGTATCTTTTTAAATTGCCGGCATTAAAATATTTGTAAGTATTACAACAATCTCATGGCTCATGAGATGATTTCTGCTGTTTTTTAAAGATTAAGTATCTTGCATTTTGGTTAAAAAGTC
>NW_027846673.1:0-2106 GCF_054177405.1 Leptonychotes weddellii
CCCATCCCTGCGCTGCAGCCACCGCGGCCTCCTGCTTCCCGGCACACGGCAGCCCGCGCCCCTTCGGGGCCTTTGCAGCTGGACTGCCCGCTGCCTCAATTCCCCTCCCCACGTCCCGTCACCCTTCCCCTCTCTCCTTAAATGCCGCCTCCTCAGAGAGGCGCTGTGTCACCCCATGTAAAGTAAGACCCCCAGTAGTATGTACCACCTCTTCTTTGTTCATTTGGCAGAGAAAGAGAAATAACATATGATTTCCCTCATATGTACAATTTAAGACACAAAACAAATGAACAAAGAAAAAAGAGACAAACCAAGAACAGACTCTTAAGGGTAGAGAACAATTTGGTGGTTACCAAAAGGGGGGGGGGTTGGGTGAAATAGGTGAAGGGGATGAAGAGCACACTTAACCATGATGAGCACTGAGTAATGTACAGAATCGTTGAATCACTATACTGTATACCTGGAACTAATATAACACTATGGTAATTACATTGGAATTAAAATGAGTAAAAATATATTTTCAAAAGTCATCAAAAAGATACTGTAAAATTGAAAAGTAGGTGTACCTTAACTCACAATATTATTTTTAATTTGCATATTTTTGTACCCAAATAATATTTATTATAATTTGACTTTCTGGTTTTCCTGGTAGCAAACTCATCAATCATATTTTAAAACTATACTTCTGTGCCAATGTCCTTTTTGATGAGCAAACTGCCATGTGCGCCAACCTCTCTTGCCAATTGATGATCTCTAATGATTTGTATTTAGCTTCCGCTTACTGAGAGCGTTTTTGCAGGATGCTGCTGTAATTGGTGTTGTTCAATAAAAATCTCAAGGCTACTTCTACATTTTGACAACAGTGGAGAAAGGAAAATTCATGAGTCAGATCTATAAGATCCATACACGATTCTGATGTGTTACAAAGTCTAGAGATTGTCTCTGCTTTAAACTAATTGCTATCAATGAAACTTCTACAGAACTTATATTGTCAGCACATTTATGAATCACATCAGTAGATTCTTTTTGTAAATCGGATGTAGTCATACAGAGTAACATTTTTCTCATTAAAAATTCCAAGCCTTGAACACACTTCATTTAATTTGAAATATCTCCATTTCAAATGTGAAATCAGTACATTTGTAACTCCCTAATTTCTACTTGATATGTACTCTCCCCCTTAATAATTGACACTCTCGGGCGCCTGGGTGGCTCAGTTGGTTAAGCGACTGCCTTCGGCTCGGGTCATGATCCTGGAGTCCCGGGATCGAGTCCCACATCGGGCTCCCTGCTCAGCGGGGAGTCTGCTTCTCCCTCTGACCCTCCTCCCTCTCATGCTCTCTGTCTCTCATTGTCTCTCTCGCAAATAAATAAAATCTTAAAAAAAAAAAAATAATTGACACTCTCGTCTAGTGATCTGTGCATTTCTAAGCTCTATGCTTTTCTTCCCTTCTTCACTGGATGCTCAAGAAATATATTCCCATCTTTGCTATGGGAATACACAGTCATCAACCACACTTGCAAAGTTACTTTCTTTCATTTGTGTAAGCAAGGTGTTTAAGCAAATGGCTTTATAGACATTCGTGGTTTATGGTTGTAGAGCTTTATTACCTTCCTCTGCTTTGTTCTTAATATCATCCCACTTATATAAGTTATAAGAAATTGTAGTCCATTTCACGAAATGCTTCTGCTTTGGTATAGTGTCTTTTTTTAAAAAGTTTTATTATGTTATGTTAGTCACCATACAATACATCATTGGTTTTTGATGTACTGATCCACGATCCATTGTTTTTGTATAACACCCAGTGCTCCATGCAGTACGTGCCCTCCTTAATACCCATCACCGGGCTAACCCATCCCCCCTCCCCCCTCCCCTCTAAAACCCTGTTTGTTTCTCAGAGTCCATAGTCTCTCATGGTTCATCTCTCCCTCCAGTTCCCCCCCTCATTTTTCCCTTCCTTCTCCTAATGTCCTCCATGCTATTCCTTATGTTCCATAAATAAGTGAAACCATATGATAATTGACTTTCTCTGCTTGACTTATTTCACTTAGCATAATCTCCTCCAGTCCCATCCATGTTGATGTCAAAGTTGGGTATTCATCCTT
>NW_027846674.1:0-262 GCF_054177405.1 Leptonychotes weddellii
TCTCTTCTATTTTATGTGCCAAATCAGCCCCTTCTAATAAGGTTTGGATGAGGGGCGGGGAAGAAATTCTTCCTTGGGTGCTCTAATTAGGTCATTTAATGCCCATAAAAAACTCTCAGCAACTACTGGGTATTTACCCCAAAGATACAAAAGTAGGGATCTGAAGGGGTACGTGCACCCCGATGTTTATAGCAGCAATGTCCACAATAGCCAAACTGTGGAAAGAGCCAAGATGTCCATCGACAGATGAATGGATAAAGAA
>NW_027846675.1:0-262 GCF_054177405.1 Leptonychotes weddellii
CTGAGGAAGAGAGAAGTAAATAACTCGTTCAAAGCCATGCAATTAGCACTTGGAAGAATCAGTGTTAGAAAACGAGTAAAGCTAGGTTAAGGTGTCCTCAGCCCTATTTTTAAAAAATGGTCAAGTTGATAAAGAACAGATAACAATAAAGAAGGGAAAAATCGGGGGGCGCCTGGTTGAATCAGTCTGCAGAGCCTGCGACTCTTGATTTCAGGGTCGTGAGTTCGAGCCCCACATTGGGCATGGAGTCTACTTAATAAAA
>NW_027846676.1:0-262 GCF_054177405.1 Leptonychotes weddellii
ATAGATAGATAGATAGATAGATAGATGATAGATAGATGATGTTAGATGATAGATAGATAGATAGATAGATAGATAGATAGATAGATAGATGATGTTAGATAGATAGATGATAGATAGATAGATGATGTTAGATAGATGATAGATAGATAATAGATAGATGATAGATAGATAGATAGATAGATAGATAGATAGATAGATAATAGATAGATAGAGCTAGACCCACAGATAGATAGGAAGGACATCTGGGTTTTTTCCAGTTTGG
>NW_027846677.1:0-262 GCF_054177405.1 Leptonychotes weddellii
CAAAAAGCCTGGAATAAAGGTGACTGGGGGGCGCCTGGATGGCTCAGATGGTTGAGCGTCTGCCTTCGGCTCAGGTCATGATCCCGGGGTCCTGGGATCAAGTCCCGCATCGGGCTCCCTGCTCGGCAGGGAGCCTGCTTCTCCCTCTGCCTCTCTCTGTCTCTTATGAATAAATAAAATCTTTAAAAAAAAAAAAAAAAGGTGACTGGAAATACAGAAAGGACTTCTCACTGAACCAAACTCGACCAAAATTCTTCTGAGA
>NW_027846678.1:0-262 GCF_054177405.1 Leptonychotes weddellii
AATGCATCTAATATTCAAAAAAACTTGCAAAGTAGATATTATAATGCCCAATTTTTAGATAAGGAAAATGAAGCACAGAGAAATTAAGTAAATTACCTGAAGTCTAAGCTTTGTTGCTGGGCTGTGACCCTATGCTGTCTGTCAGAAGAATGTGTCTTCTTCTTTTTTTTTTTTAATTTTATTATGTTATGTTAATCACTATACATCATTAGTTTTTGATGTAGTGTTCCATGATTCATTATTTGTGTATAACACCCAGTGC
>NW_027846679.1:0-262 GCF_054177405.1 Leptonychotes weddellii
CCTCATTTCTCCTATTCATGTATTTATTCAATTATTTGTATCAGTATGGACTCATCAGTATTTATTTTGTACTTTGGGTTCAGGATCCAATACTACCTTATTTTGTGACTTAAATTGTTCCAGATTTACCACTGGGGGTTCTTTCCATTGGCTCCTGGATCCCTTTGACAGACCTCTATCAATGCAGGTGTTTTAAATTCTTTGAGCACTTCATTACTTTCTAGCACCAAAAGACTCCAGGCTCATCTTGTATATGTCTTGC
>NW_027846680.1:0-262 GCF_054177405.1 Leptonychotes weddellii
GCTGTTACCCTGGAGAGAGAGCAGCCTGGACGGGCTGGGGGCCACCAGCAAGGTGAGGGGTGACTGGGGAGGAGGCTGGTGGGCAGGGGCCGGGAGTGCGGTCAGGACCACCTCCCATTCCTGGCTGCACCCCCAGTCTCCGTGCCCTCCACCCCAGGCTCTTCCTTTTTTATCCTGGATTTCCACCCCCTCCCTGACTCCCTTTGCCTCACTCCCTCTGGTTTCCCTCACCTTCTCTCCCTTCTTGACCTTTTGTCCTTAC
>NW_027846681.1:0-262 GCF_054177405.1 Leptonychotes weddellii
AATTTGGAACCTAGGAGTCAGGATAAGAAACACTAGGAAGGGCATCTGGGTGGCTCAATCAGTTCAGCATCTGCCTTCGGCTCAGGTCATGATCTCAGGGTCCTGGGATCAAGTCCCACATCGGGCTCCCTGCTCAGCGGGGAGTCTGCTTCTCTCTCTGCCCCTCCCCCAACTTGTTTTCTCTCTCTCTCTCTCTTTCTCTCGCAAAAATTAATAAAATCTTATAAAAAATAAAGAAACACCAGGAAGTTAACTGGCTGTC
>NW_027846682.1:0-262 GCF_054177405.1 Leptonychotes weddellii
ACGGCGACCGGAGAAGGACGGTGGCTTTGGGGATGGAGCCATCCGTGCCGGCTTAACAACTAGGCTTTGCCTAATGGTGCTGGTGATGCTGGTGATGCTGGTGATGGTGGTGATGCGGGTGATGGTGGTGATGCTGGTGATGGTGGTGATGCTGGTGATGGTGGTGATGCTGGTGATGCTGGTGATGCTGGTGATGGTGGTGCTGCTGGTGATGCTGGTGATGCTGGTGATGGTGGTGATGCTGGTGATGCTGGTGATGCTG
>NW_027846683.1:0-262 GCF_054177405.1 Leptonychotes weddellii
GGGAGTGGGAGCTCTCCCTGTTATCTATCTCCTGAGAAACCTATGATCTTAGATGACTTGTAGGGAAGTTTGAGCTTAGCAGTTTGGCCAGGGAGGAGAAAGTCATTCAAGAAGATCTAAAATTAACAAGTCAGGAAATGACAGATGTTGGCGGGGATGCGGAGAAAGGGGAACCCTCCTACACTGTTGGTGGGAATGCAAGCTGGTGCAGCCACTCTGGAAAACAGTATGGAGGTTCCTCAAAAAGTTGAAAATAGAGCTA
>NW_027846684.1:0-2106 GCF_054177405.1 Leptonychotes weddellii
TATCTTGTAAGGTTGGTTTAATATGATGAAATCCTTTAGCTTTTGCGCTTGTCTGGAAGACTATCATTCCTTCAATTCTGAATGACAACCTTGCTGGGTAGAGTATTCTTGGTTGGAAGTTTTGTTTTGTTTTGTTTTTATTTCAACATGTTCCCTTCTGGTCTTCAAAGCTTTTGCTGAAAAATCTGTTGATAGTCTTAGGAAGTTTCCCTTATATGTAACAAGGGAATGTTTTTCTCTTTCTGCTTTTAAGATTCTCTATTTTTAAGTTTTGACATTTTAATTGTAATATTTATGCCTTGATGTAGATCTCTTTGGCTTCATCTTATTTTGAACATCCTAGGTTTTCTGGACCTGGAAGTCTGTTTCCTTCTCCAGTTTAGGAAATTTTTCAGCCACTATTTTTTTTGCAAGTAAGTTATCTGCTCCTTTTGCTTTCTTTTCTCTTTCTTGGACCCCCAAAATGCTAGTATTATCCTGCTTGATATAATCCTATATTTCCCTTAAGCTATCTCTACTTGTTAAAATTCTTTATGCTTTTTGCTACTCTGGGTGAGTTCTATTGCTCTTTTAGCTCACTGGTCCTTTCTTCTGCTTCATCTAGTCTGCTGTTAAACCCATCTAATGTATTTTTTTTTTTTTTTAGGTCAGCTATTGTACTCTTCCACCCTGTGACTTCTATTTGGTACTTTTCTTATATTTTGTATCTCTCTATTGAAGTTTTTACTGTTTTCATCCATTCTTCTCCCAAGCTTGGTGAGCATCTTTATGACCATTACTTTGAACTCTTAGGTCAAGTATTTATCTCTATTTCTTTTTCTTTTTCAGGAGATATTATCTTGCTCTTTTGTTTGAAACACATTTCTCTGTTTCCTCATTTTGCTTGGCTTTCTGTGTTTGTTTCCATGTCTTAGGTGAAACAGCTATTTCTTCTAGTCTTGAAGAAGTTGCCTAGTGTAGGGGATGAAACTTGTTGTTCAATCCTGCCCTAGCTCTTGAACCTTTGTAATTGTCTAAGCAGCCTGATTTACTTTTTATAGGTTCCAGTTGTTGACCGTATGCCAAGACCTGCCAGAGTTCCAGAGAATGTGATCTTGGTTAGACCCTAATTTCAGGCTGATTAGGAGTCAGACCCTCAGCTTGCAACTTTTAAAGTATAGAAATATATACAGTCCTGTGTGACCACAGTGGTAAACAAGGCTTGCCTCCAGACCAGGTGATCTGGGGGTGTCTCCTGGGCAACATCGTAAGAATTGGGGTACTAGATGAGTGTATAAGCTCCTTTCTGGGAGGTACTAGTGAGCAGCAGCTATGCCTAGTGAGAACAAAAGATGGTGTCCACTGGCCTACATTCCATGAGAGCACCTCCGTAGCCTCTAGGTGTGTGGCAAACCTGAAGCCTGCCCCCTAGGTTGAAGCTCCAAAGCAAACAAAAAGGCCTTTTTCATGGGGAACCTGGAGTTGTGCTTCAGTCTGCTGTGTGTGCAGTGCCCTGGGGGTCATAGCCTTCCAAGAACTGCCTCTCTAACTGGTACAGCCCCACAGGACTCAGGAACACAAGCCCACCAGAGCTAGACAATCAAAGAGAGTCCCCTGTGTGGTCTGTGTGTACCCATGAGCTTTAGCAAGGCATCTGGAGAGTGCAGGGGCTGAGTGTGCCTGTGGGCTTTAGCAGGGCAGCCTGAACTATGGGGGCATGGTACACCCATTGGCGTTAGCAGGGCATCGGGAAATTGCAGGAACTGTGTGAGCTTGTGTGCACTAGTAAAGTAGAGGGAGAGTGCAAAAATGACACATGCCAGCATCTTCTGAGAGAGTCCCAGCAGGACCTTGCCCCTCTGGCAGACTCTGTAAGATTAGCAGGTGTATCTCCTTCACAAATAGTCTAGGCACTTTCCAAACCGCCACTTTTGCACTGGGCCCCAGTCTGAGTGGGAGCCCTTTAAGAGTGGAGCTGTTCCATAAGTAGGTGTATAGTCAGTGTGTTGTGGGATGAGGTGAATTCAGGATCTTCCTATGCTGCCGTCTTGGACTGCTTCCTACTGGGAAACTTGATCTTTGTTGTATCAGCCATAATTTCTTCCACAGGTTTTTTTGTTGTTGTTA
>NW_027846685.1:0-262 GCF_054177405.1 Leptonychotes weddellii
CCCAGTGCTCCATGCAGAACGTGCCCTCCTCAATACCCACCACCAGGCTAACCCATCCTCCCACCCCCCTCCCCTCTAGAACCCTCAGTTTGTTTTTCAGAGTCCGTCGTCTCTCATGGTTCGTCTACCCCTCCGATTTCCCCCGCTTCATTCTTCCCCTCCCGCTACCTTCTTCTTCTTCTTCTTCTTCTTCTTCTTCTTCTTCTTCTTCGAGAGAGAGAGAGAGAGAGAGAGAGAGAGAATCTTAAGCAGGCTCCACACC
>NW_027846686.1:0-262 GCF_054177405.1 Leptonychotes weddellii
CCTCTACATGTTTTGTTATATTTAAACCCAATATTTACCATTTTTTTGAGTGATTGTAGATGGTAATGTATTTTTAATTTTGGCATCTATGTGTTCATTGTTAGTCTATAGAAATATAATAGACTTTTGTGTGTTCACTCTGTATCCTCCAACATTGCCCAACACACATACTGATTCTAGTGGTTCTTTGTAGATTTTTTGGAATTATCTACATGGAAAATCACATAGTGTACAATAGGAAAGTTTCATTTTTTCCTTTCAA
>NW_027846687.1:0-262 GCF_054177405.1 Leptonychotes weddellii
CCTGCCCAGCGGCCTATGTGGGCTCCAAGGCCTGGCAACACAAACCCATAGACCCCAGGCAGGTGGGAGGGCGCCTGTAGAGGGCGGGGGAGCAGCTGCTCCTGGGGAGGGGTCCGGGGGGGGGGGTATGTGGGTCACCAGGGAGCCCATCGTTCATCTCTCATCACCCAGGGAAGCCCATGCTGTGAACACAGAAGAACCAGATCTCATCCCTGTCCCAAATGGGCCCCAGTCCCACCACGGAAACACAGAAAAGGAAGAA
>NW_027846688.1:0-262 GCF_054177405.1 Leptonychotes weddellii
AAGTCATCCCCTCCTGAGTTAGGGTGTCCCTAACCAAGCCAACCTCAGAGAGTGCAGAAATACGCCCATACCCCTGGGGCTGAAGGGAAGGTCAGTCCTCCCCCAAAGAGTAGGACCGAGAATGGACAAGAAGGAATGGGTTCCCAGAGAAAAATATGGGTGTAGTTTAAAAAGGCGAGATGGAGGAATGTTGACACGCGAGGCAATCAACAAGTCCTTCGAGGAGCCTAACTCTCTACCGTGATACTAAAATAGGATAATA
>NW_027846689.1:0-262 GCF_054177405.1 Leptonychotes weddellii
AATTATGACCCTAACAGAGAGGAAGAATATGAAAAGAATTCAGAATAGAATGAAGCAATAATGGGAGTCTTTTAATCCACTCCATGGGTGTCGCAGCTGGATGGTGTTATAGGCTTGAGGATTGTAATGTGCAGCCTGAATCCAGAGAATGGAGCTAAGTGACCACCACCTTTTTAGGTTCTGACTTTGCTATACCATCAGTGGGCAGGTAAAAAACTAGGACTTTCTGGTGCTTAAGAAATCCTAGCCAGCTGAGAAAATC
>NW_027846690.1:0-262 GCF_054177405.1 Leptonychotes weddellii
GCCTCGGATTCACTTCTCCGCACATCCTACCTTCCAGAAAGTGGTCCCTTTTCTGTTCCGAGAGTTGCTGCTATTCTTTTCTTTGATCTCCTGTTGAGTTGGTAGGTGTTCAGAATGGTTTGATCCCTATCTAGCTGAATTCCTGGGACCAGACGAAATTTAGGTCTCCTACTCCTCCGCCATCTTGCTCTTCCCCCCGGGCACCTTATTTCTGACTGCCCAAATACTTGCTGTCTTCCTTCTCAACTCCTTGGCCTTTACC
>NW_027846691.1:0-262 GCF_054177405.1 Leptonychotes weddellii
AAGACTGTGCAGGGTTGGGGCCTGGAGACCACCATCAGAATTTGGCCTTTCTCAATGAGGGAGCGTGAGTATTATTAACACTGCCGGCTGGGTCTTGTTATGTCACAAGGACTGCATTCCACACTTGACCTGTCTTTGCTCACTTCATCCTCACGATGATACAGGCAGTTAGACATTATTACCCCTACTTCACAGATGAACAAACTGAAATCCAGAAGAATAAAGGGACTCACCCAAGACCACTTGGTTAAAAAGTATCTGA
>NW_027846692.1:0-262 GCF_054177405.1 Leptonychotes weddellii
CTGGCCTCAGCAGAGGACAAAGGATCGGTGAGACCCCCCCAGGAGTCTCAAGACCGTGAGGCGGCCGCTCTCGCTCTGGTGGGGAGGCTCCTGTGTGTCCGGTGCGAGACTGCCGCTTAGACCCGGCGCGCTCCCCTCAGGATCTCAGGCGGCGCAGATCTCCCCCCGACTCTGCCTTTACCGCCCTCCCCAACACCCGAGTCTGCAGCCTGGACGGCGGGCCAGGACTTCCCTCCGCGGAAGCAGACGCATCACGCGGAGA
>NW_027846693.1:0-262 GCF_054177405.1 Leptonychotes weddellii
CAGCCAATGGAAAAAAGACAGTCTCTTCAACAAATGGTGTTGGGAAAAGTGGACAGCCACACGCAGAAGAATGAAACTGCACCATTTTCTTACACCATACACAAAAATGGACTCAAAATGGATGTAAGACCTAAATGTGAGACAGGAACCCATCAAAATCCTGGAGGAGAACACAGGCAGCAACTTCTGTGACCTGGGCTGCAGCAACTTCTTGCTAAACACGTTTCCAAAGGCAAGGGAAACAAAGACTTCATCAAGATAA
>NW_027846694.1:0-262 GCF_054177405.1 Leptonychotes weddellii
CATTTTCATCATTTTTTTTCTGGGTATTAGCTGCTTGTATCCATTGCCTGTTATCCTATTCTGTCTTATTTATAGGAGTTTTAAAAAAACACATGATGGCTATTAGCTTTTTGTCTGTTTTCCATATTGTAATTATCTTTTCCCTGTTTCAGGCCTTTAAGGACAATGAAACATTGTTATGGGACATCTTTTGGGACACCTTTTTTTTTTTTTTTTTTTAAAGATTTTATTTATTTATTTGAGAGAGAGAGAATGAGAGACA
>NW_027846695.1:0-2106 GCF_054177405.1 Leptonychotes weddellii
CATTGAGGTGGCAAGGTAGGTGATAAGGGCGATGTTGAGAATAGGAAGAGATTATCTTGGACAGAACACTAAGCCATCTTTCTTACATGGGTTGATGAGAGAAGAGTCATCCACCTTCTGCTTAAACCTCCTCACTGACTAGAAACTATTCTACAACAGTCAGCTGAACAGCTGTAAAACTGGAAAGATCTTTTTAAAATCTAAATGGAGCTCCCTCTACTCAATGGTTCCAAATTAACTTTATTCAATTAAAAAATCTAAAATATTGTCTACATAATATAAAGGTATTTCAAAAATCTGTGTATACACACACACACACACACAATATAGTGTGTGTGTGCCCCCTACATTTTTAAGTTTATAAGCATTTTATTTTCCAGACTAAACATAGAGTGTTTTATACTCTAGCTCATATGCAATATCTAGCTCTTGATTATTGTGCTCATTTTTCTCCAATGTGTTTCCATTTGGCAGTAAGTTCTTAAATGATGGCTAAAGGAACATGGTGTGCCAATGTCACTTTCAACCGCACATTTCATGTACCATCTGCTGCAGCCATACTGGACTTCCTCCCACTGCTCCCCACATACCGTCTGCCCTTGAATGACTCCTTCCTTTGCCTGTTATGTTCTTTCCTCAGTCTTCTTTTTAAGGTGTTTCTCTTTATGGTGAACTTGCATTCATCTTTTGAACCCTCACTCAAGTCCATTTCTTCAAAGAGCATTCTCCCCAATTTGACAGACCAGTTCTGTATTCTCACAGAAATATAGTCATACTTCCATGTAAAACATGACTTATATTAGATTTTATCTCTTTACATGTTTTTCTCCCTTTCCAACTTATTAGTGTCCAATTCTTAGGTCATTAATTCATTAATGCAGGACCTATTTATCAAACACCTAGTATGCATCAAGCACTACGCTACACCTTGGTTATGTAGCGTTAGATAAAACTTACGGGATCCTTGCTCTCAAGGGCCTTGTAGTCTAGTTATTGACATATATTAAAATATATGCCCAGGAAATATAATTTCAAATCATCCTAAGTGCTAGGACAAAATTGATCAGGGAAGAGAGTAAGAGGGGACATCATTTAAAATGGGTAATCAGACAAGGCCACTCTTAAGAAAGAAAATATGATCTAAAAAGTGAAGGATGAGTAGATGTTTAATAGGCAAAGAACAGGCTTTCAGCCAAAACAGATGCTCAGCGTTTCTTGAATAAACAGGAGTACAATACCCTCATTATTATGTCGTATTTACCCATTTTCTCTGGGTCATTTAAATACTATTTTGTGCATGTTTTGTTAATCATCTTAAATACTTCCCAATATATGAAGTTTACATTAAAATAAATGAAATGCATAATTTGTGTAGTGACTACTGATGAATTTTCAGTTTGTAGCCAAATCAGAAAGTCTTGTTTTTTAGGAACCACTATAAAGTTTTGTATTCCCCCATTGTGAGTATGTATGTTCAGTTGCCTTTTGGGTACCATAATGCAGAACTGTGCTTTTTCCTATCTTCTTTCTCCTATTCTTAGTTGTAGCTCATTATTCCAGCTTGTTAAGTGCTCTTAATCTTGATTCTGACATCCAACATATTAGCTATAACTCTCAGCTTTATATCATCCCCAGATTTGATAAGCATGCCATCTGTGTCTTTATCGAAGTTGTTAATCAAAATGTTGTGCAAAAAGGACCATTCAGCCCCCTTAGCATTCAGCCTGGAAAATAAAATGTTTATAAATATGTAAATGTGGGAGACATTATATTGAATTATATATACTATACTGAATATATATATATATATATTTCCAGATTTGTTGGAATACTCTTATGTAGACAATATTTTAGATTTTTTAATAAAGTTAATTTGGAACCATTGAGTAGAGGGAGCTCCATTTAGATTTTAAAAAGATCTTTCCAATTTTACAGCTGTTCAGCTGACTGTTGTAGAATAGTTTCTAGTCAGTGAGGAGGTTTAAGCAGAAGGTGGATGACTCTTCTCTCATCAACCCATGTAAGAAAGATGGCTTAGTGTTCTGTCCAAGATAATCTCTTCCTATTCTCAACATCGCCCTTATCACCTACCTTGCCACCTCAATG
>NW_027846696.1:0-262 GCF_054177405.1 Leptonychotes weddellii
ATCCCAGGGCCAGGCTCACCCGGGCCCCCAGTACGTGGGCCTCTGGGACTGCGAGGCCCAGATGGATGAGGAGCTGAGCTTCATGGTATCCCAGGGCCAGGCTCACCCGGGCCCCCAGTACGTGGGCCTCTGGGACCGCGAGGCCCGGACGGATGAGGAGCTGAGCTTCTGGGCGGGGGATCTGTTCCACGTGGCCAGGAAGGAGGAGGAGTGGTGGTGGGCCACATTGCTGGATGCGGCGGGCAGGGCCCTGGTCGAGGGC
>NW_027846697.1:0-262 GCF_054177405.1 Leptonychotes weddellii
CCCAGGCGCCCCTCAAATAGGTTATCTCTTTTAAAGAGAAAATGGTTGAACCGAAAGTGGCACGCTCGGCTGAAGAATAATGGTGAAATTTAGCACAGTAAACCAGTTCTCACCATTGACACGCTACAATTTGTCTCAACAGGTGTATATTTTCTGAATGGCATCCAAACTGGAGCAAATAAGAAATTCAATAGAGAAGGGCGCCTGGGTGGCTCAGTTGGTTAAGCGACTGCCTTCGGCTCAGGTCATGATCCTGGAGTCC
>NW_027846698.1:0-262 GCF_054177405.1 Leptonychotes weddellii
GTAACTGCCATGGGGGGTTCCCTCAACTCCTAGCTCTGGGGATCCTCCCCCAGAGCTAGGGGCCATCAGGACCCTGAGAAGAGACACCCTCAGGCCCACCAGCCCAAACCACACCACGCCGATGGCTCATCTGCTTCTCTTCTGCATTCCTGTGTGCAGAAGGCTTGATGATGCCATCGAGGGAGTATTACTGTAATGGTGGCGAGTTCTTTGATTTTCTTCTCTGGCAGAGGTGTCATGAGTGATGACGGGTGTCCAACCA
>NW_027846699.1:0-262 GCF_054177405.1 Leptonychotes weddellii
CCACTGATGACATTATTCTGACTGAACCTAGTGTGCAAGAAGTAGCAATACTGTAGCCTAATTGGTAAGACAGTTGCATGTCAGAGGTGGAAAGCAAATCTGAGAAAAAAATCAGGAGTCTTCCACCTCAGTGAAATTTCTAGGGGCCGGTAGTGTGGACATATCTAGATTTCCCTTCAAAAGTGAAGGATAAGTTGTTCTATCAGGCCCCGCTGGTCCAGGAATCATGAGGAAGAAGTGAAAGTGGCACCAGTATTTCTCC
>NW_027846700.1:0-262 GCF_054177405.1 Leptonychotes weddellii
AAAAGAGTCTTCCCGCCCCATGCCGCTCACACACACTCCGCACCAGCACGCTCAACTCCTTATGCCCATCTGGAGGCGCTCCTGTGTGTTACTACCCTCCCTTTGTGCGTGACGTCCCACTTGCCAGGGCTCTGTCACTGGTCCCCCTGAGCCACTGTCCCAGTGGGAATTCTTACAAAATCCTTTCTAGACCACAGATGCCCTGCTCCCGCTGAACACCCTTGCCTCCACGTCCATCTGGATATTCTGTTTCTCTGTCTAC
>NW_027846701.1:0-262 GCF_054177405.1 Leptonychotes weddellii
AGGTTATTTAAAAATAAAAAAAATCTTTAAAAAAGGAACAAAGAAAGAATGAAAGGAAGAAATAAAGGAAGAAAGAAAGAAAGAAAGAAATTAAAGAAAGATTATTTTCTCAAATTGCTATGAAACATTCTAGAAAATTTCTCCTAACTCCTATATTACTTCTTGAACTGATAACACATGGGTCAGTCCCTGTTCCTGAAAGTTTTGGAAGCAATGGTCTAGCCCATCTTGAAATAATTTGCCATGTTTTAATAAAACACAT
>NW_027846702.1:0-262 GCF_054177405.1 Leptonychotes weddellii
AGTGTCAGGAGGTAAGCTTGGACAATTACACTTGCTGTAGACTTTCAAGAACTTTATTTGAGATAATAAGTTTGAACTGTTATGTGGGCAATGACGGGCAAAACAATATCTGAAAAAGATAATTAGAAGGAGTGACAAAGAGATAGGAGATTGTTACAATAGTGAAAGATCTCAGCTCTGCCACTCACAAGCTATGTTAATCACATTACTTACCTTTTGTCCATCAGTTTTGTCTATAAAATGGTGTTAATGTAAATGATTG
>NW_027846703.1:0-262 GCF_054177405.1 Leptonychotes weddellii
TATAATTCCATTTATATGACATTCTCAAATAGAAAAGACTATATAGTAACAGAGAACAGAGCGATGGCTACCAGGAGTTACAGATTTGGAGAAGACATGACAACAAAGGAATAGCATGATGGAGCTTTTTGGAGTGATGTAACTATTCTGTATCCTGATCTATACTTTGCTTAAAATCATACAGTCGAACACCAAAAAATAGTCAAATTTATGGTATGTTAATTTGAAAAATGAAGTTAAAATATCAGCAAAGTTAATGAGA
>NW_027846704.1:0-262 GCF_054177405.1 Leptonychotes weddellii
CCCTGCGCTGCCAGATTGGAGACCGCCTCAACGTGGAGGTGGACGCAGCCCCCACTGTGGACTTGAACCGTGTGCTCAACGAGACCAGGAGTCAGTATGAGGCCCTGGTGGAGACCAACCGCAGGGACGTGGAGGAATGGTTCACCACCCAGGTGGGCATCTCAGCACATGGCCACTCGGGACACTTGGCCCCTCGGGGCCCTTGAGGCAGGGTCTGACCCTGTCTTCTCCCCTGTGCTGTTTCAGACCGAGGAGCTGAACA
>NW_027846705.1:0-262 GCF_054177405.1 Leptonychotes weddellii
CCCTCTGCTCCTCCCCCACCCCCACTGCTCACGCTTGTGCTCTCTCTCAAATAAATAAAATCTTTAAAAAAAAAAAATAACCATTTGGAAACCTTTTGCTAACATCTCTGTTTCAGCAACCGATCAACAGATGAAGCAAATGTATCTCTCTCCATCCCACCTTTATTTCCTATTTTACTTACTGCTGGTTATATCATTATATATTCTTTCCTTCCTTTAGTAATAGGACCCCTTCAATTTTAGTTAAGCAAATGGCAGCCCG
>NW_027846706.1:0-2106 GCF_054177405.1 Leptonychotes weddellii
AACCATGAGAGACTATGGACTCTGAGAAACAAACAGGGTTTTAGAGGGGAGGGGGAAGGGGAGATTGGTTAGCCCGGTGATGGGTATTAAGGAGGGCACGTACTGCATGGAGCACTGGGTGTTATATGAAAACAATGGATTGTGGATTACCACATCAAAAATTAATGATGTATTGTATGGTGACTAACATAACATAATAAAATTTAAAAAAAAAAAAACTAAAAAAAATAAAAATAAATAAATGTATAGATAAAGAACCTGAAACCCAGAGAGTTTGAATGCTTGCTTGAGTCAAGGAGCTAGTTGGTGGTAAAGTTTGATTAATTCAGATTTCCCAACTCAGGATCATAGATTCTGTACTCTTCTACTTCCCAGATCAAAATTTGGTTGGAAGAATATGCTAGGTATTTAGTAAAAAAAACATAGAGATTATAATTTGGCTGAAATGCTTCATGAAGTCTATTTCCTTTCCTCCAAATGAAAGTTCCTTGAAAAATAAATGTGTATATAAGTTATAAAATTTCTTTTGCAATATTGATTTAAAAGGGAGGCTATGAGTATTTTTTAATGTCATGTAACAGAATTGTACTTAACTCCTAATTGAATGTATCTATGATAAACTGTAAGATTGATAAAAATTTGATATTAAAAAGAAGTGACAGAACTCTGGGTTGTAAGTAAAAAGGACTGTATTCAATTCTTGGATTAATCTTTAAATGAACTATATTTCCTTGTGGAAGTCACTTTGTATCTCTAAATCTAATTTTCCTCATGTACAGACCAAGGTATTTAATTTTAATGATATTTATTATTTTCTAGCACTACATTTCCATACTTTTGTTTGAACTTTAATTATCTCACTCCTTTTGCAATTTTTTAACTGCAAGCTCTCTTTTCTGTCCCCTTTCCTTCCAAATATCATTCTCTCTACTATCATATTCATTTTCTTAACATTGCTGTAATAACAGCATTCATGCAGAATCCTTCATTGACTGCTCATTTCATTTTAAATAAAAATTAAATGCATTAGCTTGGAACTTAAGACTTTTCTTTTTCAACAGTAGTGTCCTAAACACACTTTCATCCTGTAGCTACCACTCCACCTAGTTTAGAAGACTTTAAAAATTATCTATGTAAAAAAAAAATTATCTTTGTATATCAAACCTGCATAGGTCTTCATTTCAAAAAATAAACTGAAATCAAAAGAAATGAGTATGAAAAATACTTCACTGTACATACCTATTATCTTAAAAAAGGGATTTTCTTAAAAATATCAAAATATGTAATTTCTGACAATTTCTTTTTTATTCACTTTTTCATTAAATATAAATACCTGATAAATAATTTGCATGTTTTGCATAATTTCTTTTAACATAAGCATCATATAAAAAATGTTGCTTCTTTTTAACATACAAAAAGTTTTGTGTTTTTTTTTCAGCCAAAAAATATCACTATATTGGACACTAGGATATGCCCTGTAAAAGCAGCATTTTGTACTGGGTATCACTTACTTAATTGCCATATATGGACAGCAAAATCTTGGCTCACTGATAATATAAAGTGCTTCCAGGAAAAATATTAACATCTATTTGCAACTTTGGAATTTTTTTAAAAGACAGAAACAAATCTTTTTACCAGAATATTAAATCAAGATGGTAGAAGAAGCTCAGTTTGTTTCACCCACTCTGGCCTCAGATCAGAATATAACATAATACAGGGGTGCCTGTGTGGTTCAGTCATTAAGCATCTGCCTTCGGCTCAGGTCATGATCTCAGGGTCCTGGGATCGAGCCCCACATCAGGCTCCCTGCTCTGCAGGAAGCCTTCTTCTCCCTTTCCCACTCCCCCTGCTTGTGTTCCCTCTCTCGCTGTGTCTCTCTCTGTCAAATAAATAAATAAAATCTTTAAAAAATATATATACAATGGAATATTATGCAGCCATCAAAAGGAATGAGATCTTGCCATTTGCAACGACGTGGATGGAACTGGAGGGTATTATGTTGAGTGAAATAAGTCAAACAGAGAAAGACATGTATCATATGATCTCACTGATATGAGGAATTCTTAATCGCAGGAAACAAACTGAGTGTTGTTGGAGTGGGGGGTG
>NW_027846707.1:0-262 GCF_054177405.1 Leptonychotes weddellii
AGGCCAGACTAGTGGTTTAACATGAAAATGGAATGGATTTCCCATCAGGGTTCCCAGAGTAGACTACTACTGTGTTTTGTAACCTAACACAATGAAAGGCGTTGTCACTAGATGATTCAGCTAGTTAGAATCTCAACTCCCTTTCTGGGAGGAAATCCGAGGCATGGTGTTTATATTAGAGGCAAGGGTAATGCTTACATGGACAGCAAGGCTTCAGTTCTCCTCCATCAGTGCCAGGCAGAGACTATGAACAGGAAAGTAG
>NW_027846708.1:0-262 GCF_054177405.1 Leptonychotes weddellii
GAGAATGAGTTCTTTATCTGAGACACAGTGGGTAACATCATTGTTATGAACATGAAGTCTGTGAAAAATCCATATTCCGAAAGAAAGTCATTCAACAAAAAGATACTCTTTAGCGTGTAACTTGGGGTGGTGAATCAAAATTAGGAATATTCAGATCACATTTTATTAAACGATTGATGTTTTAAAGTTTTTCTTCCAATAGCAAGAATACATTGTGGAGAGAAATGGCAGTGTATGTTCTAAGTACAATTCAGAAAATAAA
>NW_027846709.1:0-262 GCF_054177405.1 Leptonychotes weddellii
AAAGCATTCCTTTTTTTTTACAAACCTCAACAATTCAATTTGATAAGTATTTGTGATTACTTGTTGTTATATTTATCTTTTATATATCTTTCATAATGTTATTTAACTTTACCACATATGTATGCTTTATTTTCACAGCAGGGTAACTCTTTAACAACACATATTTATTAAGGGCTTCTGAAGACCAGGCACTTCCTGAAGAGGAGAGATGAGAAGAACCCAGCAATGTCTTTGCTGGGTTTTTAGTAAAGGTCATACCACA
>NW_027846710.1:0-262 GCF_054177405.1 Leptonychotes weddellii
CTGAAAAACAAACAGGGTTCTAGAGGGGAGGGGGGTGGGAGGATGGGTTGGCCTGGTGGTGGGTATTGAGGAGGGCACATTCTGCCTGGAGCACTGGGTGTTGTGCACGAACAATGAATCATGGAACACTTCATCTAAAACTAATGATGTAATGTATTGGGATTAACAAAAGAATAAAAAAAAAATAAAAAAATAAAATAAATTAAAAAAAAAGTAAAAAAAGAAAAAAAAAGAACTGGCAATGAGCATGAAAAAAAAAAAA
>NW_027846711.1:0-262 GCF_054177405.1 Leptonychotes weddellii
AAAAAAAAAAAAAAAATAGGTTACTCTGAGTTCAACTTCATTCTGGGCTATTGGACACTATCTCAGCTAAACGCTGACTCAGTCTTTATAGCACAACAATGCTGTGCTGAGCACCAGCGCTTCCAAGGAGTAGTGCAAAGGACTCTGTTACCCACGGGGGTTGTCAATGCCCTGCCTCCTTACTTCAGATTCCTTTACCCTTCCTGCACCACCTTTCACCTCAGGCTCCTGCATAACTTTGTCGGCGTTCCGCTCTCTGACC
>NW_027846712.1:0-262 GCF_054177405.1 Leptonychotes weddellii
AAGTTATATTTTGGCCTACCCTTGGCTGCTCAACAGAGCTCTCTGGATATTATATGTCATACATCAAAAGCTAAGGGCCTTTTGAAAACCTTCTGCCATCATCCCAATCCTTGTTCTGGTTATTTCATGCTGCATAACAAATTATTCCAAAACTTAGAGGCTTAAAGCAATGACAGAATTTAATTTGCTCATGAATCTGTAATTTGGGCAGAACTTAGTGGGGATAGCTTGTCGTGCTTTGCTTGGTGTCAGCTGGTGTGGC
>NW_027846713.1:0-262 GCF_054177405.1 Leptonychotes weddellii
AAATCTTTTTTTTTTTTTTTTTTAAGATTTTATCCATTTATTTGACAGAGAGAGAGACAGCGAGAGAGTGAACACAAGCAGGGGGAGTGGGAGAGGGAGAAGCAGGCTTCCCACCAAGCAGGGAGCCTGATGCGGGGCTCAATCCCAGGACCCTGAGACCATGACCTGAGCCGAAGGCAGACGGTTAATGACTGAGCCATCCGGGTGCCTTTGAATAAGCCATCCGGGTGCCCTTGAATAAATAAAATCTTAAAAAAAGAAG
>NW_027846714.1:0-262 GCF_054177405.1 Leptonychotes weddellii
ATTTCATTATGTGTAACAGTGTTTCCCAAAAAGATCTGATTGTGAAACCTTGTTTTGTTTTTCCATCAGTAAATATCCCTCAAACAGAGGTTCTTTGGAAACCCCTGACTTAGGTCATGAATTTACAATAACTTAGTGAAACAGTGTCCAGATCTCCGAACTTGACATCAGGAAAACGTGATCTTCCATCACTGGTTCCGTGGCTTTGGAGAAGCCTCGAAACATTCTGATCGTCCACTTTGGAGAAGGGGAAGTTACAATA
>NW_027846715.1:0-262 GCF_054177405.1 Leptonychotes weddellii
AAAAAAATCCTTGAGCTAGAAATCTCTGAGAACCGTTTAACAATGTAGTTACCTCCCGGCCCCCGGCCGTCAGCGGCTCCCCACCGGGAGCGCCCCGCGCCGCCCCGCGGCTCCCGGCCGCGGGGGCCTCCATAACCGCGGCGACCTCGGCGTCCCCCGGCCCCGGCCTCGGACGGGACCTGCGTTCCCGCTGCGGGCGCCGGCGCGGAGGTGCCCCGCCTCACTCACGATTCGTTTTCCGGAGCAGAGCCATTTAATGGAA
>NW_027846716.1:0-262 GCF_054177405.1 Leptonychotes weddellii
GAAGTCAACTAATTAGAATTCTCAATTAACCAGAAACTTGTCCCTTCACCATTCATTGGAGAGAAAAAAAGATAAATGACAAGTTAATAAGCTGATAACAGTAATTTTAAAACAAATGGGAAAGTATTTTCCATAAGAATGACTAAAGTATTATTTTTAATGAATAAACAGATCATAAAAATCAATAAAAAATCAAGTCGATGGAAAATATAGGATAGGAATAGATTAGGTATAGGGAATGCAAATGACTAATAAACATAAA
>NW_027846717.1:0-2105 GCF_054177405.1 Leptonychotes weddellii
GAAGGAAGGGAAAAATGAAGGGGGGGGAATTCGGAGGGAGAGATGAACCATGAGAGACTATGGACTCTGAGAAACAAACAGGGTTTTAGAGGGGAGGGGGTGGGGGGTGGGTTAGCCCGGTGATAGGTATTTAGGAGGGCACGTACTGCATGGAGCACTGGGTGTTATACAAAAACAATGAATCATGGGTCACCACATCAAAAACTAATGATGTATTATATGGTGACTAACATAACATAATAAAATAAAATTTAAAAAAAATAAATAAAATCTTTAAAAAAAATAAAAATTAAAAAAAGGGGGAGGAGGGATAAAACACAAGAAGTGGATATTTGGATTATTTTCACTTTTACTCTTTCTGGTCATTTCATTTGCCTAACATATGGCCTACCTGACTCCTGGAAGTAGAAAGCAGACAGTAATTTCACAACCAAATAAACCCTTTACTGGTCCTCAAAGTCACCTTCTTTAACTGGCTGCACATGTAGTATCCTAGCAGAAAGTCCTTGAGTTTCCTTGCTATCCTAAAGTCTATCAGTCATTTCCATGGGGATTGGGATGGTAGGATAGAAGGTAGAGGAAACTTGGATGCTTCTACTCACATTCCAAACTTTATTAGTAAGGGTCCTCTTCTAATTTTTTCTTGAAAAAGCCTAAGCATTTTATTCATTCAGGTTGACAAAGCCTCTGACATGCACTGTTCTCTCTGCTTAGTGCTGGCATTTCAAAGAGACAGAGATGAATCAGACACCTGTTACTGATGACTCAAATTTCAGATTACAGGAGTGACAAGTTATTTCATTTATGGAAGAACCATTTGCCTCAAAGAACAATAACTAGACAGTTCTGATGAAAATAGTACCAAACGGCTACTCTCATTTCAGAATAGATCAGAGTCAATGTTTTGGAACATTGAACGGGTTAATTTTTCTGTCCCCACTTCCCAGATAATCTAGTACATAAGACCCTAGAGAATTATTTACATAAAATGTATTGACACTCCACACTAGTGTAAATGTGGTTTCCTGTTCATTATACCACATTTTCTGAAAACAAAAAACAACTCAATTCAACCCAGTCTAAGTTGATTTTAGAGGGCCACTGAAGTGAGACAAGAGTAACAAAGCCAGAGAAATAAAAAGTGAAACCTGGATTAAAACAAATATTTATACTAGATTTACAAGCAGCACTTCCTTTGATAGAAATAGATGTGAATTTTTAATCTCTTTTTCTTTCTTTCTCTGGTTTCTATGGTTATTGGGCTTCCTGAGTTACATGTATAGAGACTTTTGGTAGGAAAATGAAGACAAGGATGAGAAAAGACTAGCAGAGTGAATAAACATAAAACAGAAATATTAAATCACCTTTGCAAATACAATTTCCTTTTCTCAAATGAAGGAAGTGTCAGTGAAACTTCACTTCATAGTTTGTATTATTTGTCATCATAAATAATAAGAACCTATTCTTGAATGTATTTTGATTTGGGAAAGCCCTATTTCTCATGAGATATTATTTAAGTTAGTCATCAAAGCTCCTGAACACTACGGGTTGGACTTCTGTGTGATGCTAAGTAGTCCAAGAAAAAGTATGGTACTCTGATTGTGGCTTTGTGGCTATTGGCCTAGTGTGTGTGACTCTGAACAAAGAGTATGAGGGCTACCCACACACTTCTGTTCTACTCTGTAACTCAACCTTTGGTTAACAGCGGCAAACCCTGGATCAGAATCTAAGATTTCTGTAAGAGATGGTGTGGCTGATGCATGGCCCAGATCACCCTTCAAGGGGTGGATTTATTGCCCAAGGGAGGATTTATTGCCCAAGAGATCTGCAGGCAATCTTCAGATATAAGCATCTTTAGGGTTGCTTTAGCTATAGAGAGCTACCTGGCTCTGAGGCATACACTTCATGAAGTAGCCCACATCTGGATACTGAGTAAGATGGGGCAAAAAGGCCTGGCTATTCAAACTGTGGAAAGAGCCAAGATGTCCATCGACAGATGAATGGATAAAGAAGATGTGGTATATATATACAATGGAATATTATGCAGCCATCAAAAGGAATGAGATCTTGCCATTTGCAACGACGTGGATGGAACTGGAGGGTAT
>NW_027846718.1:0-262 GCF_054177405.1 Leptonychotes weddellii
GGAGGAAAAGAAAAACAGACAGGATGGAGAACAGACAAAACTCCTCTCCTTGTCTCACCTGGTGTTGGTTACAGCGTTGTAGAACTTGCCAGGACCTTCAAGATATCTAGCTCTATGACCTTTTTCAGAGAAGGAAATCTGAGCCTTGGAGAGGTGGAGGTATTTGTCTCAAATCACAGAGCCAGAAATAGATGAACTAAAACTTGGTGCCGCACTCTGCACAGCTCTGTGTTGTCTAGAGAAACACCAGCTCTGATGAGTA
>NW_027846719.1:0-262 GCF_054177405.1 Leptonychotes weddellii
ATAATAATCTCTAGAAAAGTAATCTAGAGGTCAGATTGTGAAGGACCTTATCTTCCACGTTAAGCTTTGCACTTTCAGATATTGATTCTTTAGCTGATGGAGAACCAATGGTGATGTTGCATTTTTGCTGAGGACTTCAATGATCTGGTATGCTTTTTTTAGAAGTTGATACTTTTGACAGTGTGAAAAATGAACACGTATGCAAACAGAGCTGCAAGAGAGCAGTTAGCAAGTTAACAATGAGAAATGATATCAGAAAGAA
>NW_027846720.1:0-262 GCF_054177405.1 Leptonychotes weddellii
GCTGTCAGGACGCCTTCCAGCATGCTGCCCACCATGGCCACGGAGCAGAGAATGCCCCAACCTCCCCCACCAACCTCCCACGCACGGCCACGGAGTGGAGAATGCCCTAACCTCCCACCCACCAACCTCCCACCCACGGCCACGGAGCGGAGAACGCCCCAAACTCCCCCCACCAACCTCCCACGCACGGCCACGGAGCGGAGAACGCCCCAACCTCCCACCCACCAACCTCCCACCCATGGCCACGGAGTGGAGAATGCCC
>NW_027846721.1:0-262 GCF_054177405.1 Leptonychotes weddellii
ATCATGCAGAAGAAAGTCAGTGAACTCAAAGATAAATGACTTGAAATTAGAGAAATAAAAAGAAAAAAAAAATAATGAAAAGGAGTAAAGAAAGCTTGCATGAATTATGAGAGACCAAGATAACAAACATTCACATCATGTGATTCCCAGGAGAAAAGACAGAAAATGGGGCAGAAAGTTTATTTAAATAAGTAATAGCCGAGGGATGCCTGGGTGGCTCAGTTGGTTAAGTGGCCAGCTCTGGATTTTGGCTCAGGTCATG
>NW_027846722.1:0-262 GCF_054177405.1 Leptonychotes weddellii
AAAAGAGTCTTCCCGCCCCATGCCGCTCACACACACTCCGCACCAGCACGCTCAACTCCTTAGGCCCATCTGGAGGCGCTCCTGTGTGTTACTACCCTCCCTTTGTGCGTGACGTCCCACTTGCCAGGGCTCTGTCACTGGTCCCCCTGAGCCACTGTCCCAGTGGGAATTCTTACAAAATCCTTTCTAGACCACAGATGCCCTGCTCCCGCTGAACACCCTTGCCTCCACGTCCATCTGGATATTCTGTTTCTCTGTCTAC
>NW_027846723.1:0-262 GCF_054177405.1 Leptonychotes weddellii
ACTCGATCCAGGGACTCCAGGATCATGACCTGAGCCGAAGGCAGTCGCTCAACCAACTGAGCCACCCAGGCGCCCAAGATGATAAATTTTTTAATGTGTTTTTACCACATTTAAAAAAAGGTCTATGTATCTTTTAATAAATCTTATATTCAGTATAGAAATTAATTGGACAACTCTCTATTATACAGTCAGACCCTGACACTCGGGGCATAGCCATGCTCATTTGTTTCAAGAGCAAATTCCCGTGGGTTCAGAATTGTTC
>NW_027846724.1:0-262 GCF_054177405.1 Leptonychotes weddellii
ATCAAGGTCATCTGGGGTCCCAAGGCAAATTCTTGGGGACCAAATACACATTTGGGGGATCGGGGGCCTGCCCCCACCCCTGCAGTGCCCGGCAGAGGCAACCTTTCCAGGCTCCAGCCCTGTCTTTTGTCCTCTGCCCAGGAAGTGGGGGTGGAGGGAACACAGACCAGATGGCGGGGAGGTTACTATCCTGGCTGAGAACGAGAAAAAAATGTTGGGGCTTCAACGAAGCATCCAAGTTGTGAGAAATGCAGCCCCCCCC
>NW_027846725.1:0-262 GCF_054177405.1 Leptonychotes weddellii
AAGGATGCAGTTTCTCTCATCCCTGAGTGGTGACCCATAACACTGCTTTCAGGGATGTCATCAGAGAAACCCTAGATGAACTTTGTCCTCCAGATCATTTTCACCATTGTTAACATCACTAATAACATAATTCTAGTGGAAGATCATTTCACATTTTACAAATGGTCTTTGTATTAGTAGAGGAGCTGATTCCAAACATAAGCACTTTAAGTCGTAAAGAAAATCTGTGACAACATCATAAAATGAAAGCAAAAATTGGGTA
>NW_027846726.1:0-262 GCF_054177405.1 Leptonychotes weddellii
AAATTAAATTATTGCGACTACATCAAAATAAAAAGCTTTTACCCAGTGAAGGAAACCATCAATAAAACAAAAAGACAACCCACCAAATGGAAGAATATGTTTGCAAATGATATATCCAATAAGGGGTTAATATCCAAAATATATAAAGAACTTATACAACTCAACACCAAAAAAACCCAAGTAATCCCCTTAAAAATGGCAAAAGGCATGAATAGACATTTCTCCAAAGAAGACAGACAGATGACCGACAGACACATGAAAA
>NW_027846727.1:0-262 GCF_054177405.1 Leptonychotes weddellii
AGATTGGTTCCCCAGGTCCCCCTCTAGGATTCCAAGAGCAAATTCCATGGATTGACATTCCAGATTGATTCCCCACGTCCCCCTCTAGGATTCTAAGAGCAAAGTCCATGGATTGACATTGTAGATTGGTTCCCCAGGTCCTCCTCTAGGATTCCAAGAGCAAAGTCCATGGATTGGCATTCCAGATTGGTTCCCCAGGTCCCCCTCTAGGATTCCAAGAGCAAAGTCCATGGATTGACATTCCAGATTGGTTCCCCAGGTC
>NW_027846728.1:0-2105 GCF_054177405.1 Leptonychotes weddellii
ATCTCATTCCTTTTGATGGCTGCATAATATTCCATTGTATATATATACCACATCTTCTTTATCCATCTCTACTGCTTTTTGTTCCGTTCATTTTTACTGATACCTTTATTTCCCTTCTTCTACTTTCTTTATGTTTAACTTATCCTTTCTTAGGGTTTTTCTTTATATGGAAGATTAGATCATTGATTTTTTGGGTTTTCTTCTGCCTAATGTATTCATTTAGGGCTTTAAATATTCCCTGCTTAGCTTCATTCTAAAAGTTTATGTTATAATTTTATTATCATTCAGTAAAATTATTTTGCAATCACCATTATGATATTTTCTTTTACCAGTGAGTTGTTTAAAAATGTATTTCTTAATTTTTAAATTTTTGGGGATTTTCTATCTTTATAATATGACTTTTAGTTTGAATCTGCAGTGGTCAGAGAACATATCCTACACAGTTTTAGTCCTTTAAAATTTGTGAAATTTGGCGAGGAGTGAGATGGCGGGGCAGTAGGAGACCTAAATTTCTTCTGGTCCCAGGAATTCAGGTAGATAGTTATCAAACCATTCTGAGCACCTACTAACTCAACAGGAAATCAATGAAAAGTATAGCAGCAATTCTATGAACAGAAAAGTGACCATTTTCTGGAAAGTCTCTTCTGATTTGGTTAGTGTATATTTTTCTGGGCTTGTTGTAACCCTTTTAGCATTTTCTTCTCTCATTCATCTGTTGCTCTCTAGACAAAATGACAAACTGGAAAACCTCACCTCAAAGAAAAGAACAAGAGGCAGTACCAACTGCCAGGGACTTAATCAATATGGACATTAGTAAGATGTTGAACTAGAGTTCAGAATGAAAATTATAAATATACTACCTGGGCTTGAAATAAGCATGGAAGATACTAGAGAATCCCTCTCTGGAGAAATAAAAGAACTAAAATCTAGCCAAGTGGAAATCAAAAGGCTATTAATGAGGTGCAATAAAAAATGGAGGCTCTAACTGCTAGAATAAATGAGGCAGAAGAGAATATTAGTTATATAGAAGACCAAATGATGGAAAATAAAGAAGCTGAGGAAAAGATAAACAACTACTGTATCAGGAGGGCAGAATTTGAGAGATAAGTGATATACCATAAGATGAAACAATATTAGAATAATTGGGATCCCAGAAGAAGAAAGAGAGAGAAGGGCGGAAGGAATATTGGAGCAAATTATAGCAGAAAACTTCCCTAATTTGGGGAAGGAAACAGGCATCAAAATCCAGGAGGCACAGAGAACTCCCCTCAAAATCAATAAAAATAGGTCAACACCCCGACATCTAATAGTAAAACTTATAAGACTCAGAGACAAAGAGAAAATCTTGAAAGCTCCTCTGGAGAAGAGGTCTGTAATCTACAATAGTAGAAACATTAAGTTGGCAGCAGACTTATCCACAGAGACCTGGTAGGCCAGAAAGGACTGGCATGATACATTCAGAGCACTAAATGAGAAAAACAGGCAGCCAAGAATACTATATCCAGCTAGGCTGTCATTGAAAATAGAAGGAGAGATAAAAAGCCTCCAGGACAAACAAAAACTAAAAGAATTTTTGAACACCAAACTAGCCCTACAAGAAATATTGAAAGGGGTCCTCTAAGCAAAGAGAGAGCCTAAAAGTAACATAGACCAGAAAGGAACAGAGACAATATACAGTAACAGTCACCTTAGAGGCAATATAATGGCACCAAATTCATATCTTTTAGTAGTTACCCTGAATGTAAATGGACTAAATGCCCCAATCAAAAGACACAGGCTATCAGATTGGATAAAGAAACAAGACCCATCGATATGCTGTCTGCAAGAGACTCATTTTAGATCCAAAGACACCTCCAGATTGAAAGTAAGGGCGTGGACAACCATGTACCATGCTAATGGACACCAAAAGAAAGCTGGGGTGGCAGTCCTTATATAAGATAAATTAAATTTTAAACCAAAGACTATAATAAGAGATGAGGAAGGACACTATATCCTACTTAAAGGGTCTATTCAACAAGAAGATCTAACAATTTTAAATACCTATGGCCCTAACGTGGGAGCAGCCAATTATATAAGGCAATTAATAACAAAATCAAAGAAACACA
>NW_027846729.1:0-262 GCF_054177405.1 Leptonychotes weddellii
ATCTGTAAATATTTCCTTGTATTTCTCCAAAAAATAACTAAAATATTACACTTAAATGAACATTAATTTGTTAACATTATCAAATATCCAGCCTGTGTCCACATCTCCGCAGTTCTCTTTTAATAGATTTAGAATTGGTTTCTTTACCTTTGATCTATCCCATTGATTTTAAAAAAACACCCTGGATGAATATTTCCAATCCATTGTCATGATTATCTACTGAATACCTCTTAGTCTAGTAGAACCTGGATTCAATATATAA
>NW_027846730.1:0-262 GCF_054177405.1 Leptonychotes weddellii
CAATCATTTACATTAACACCATTTTATAGACAAAACTGATGGACAAAAGGTAAGTAATGTGATTAACATAGCTTGTGAGTGGCAGAGCTGAGATCTTTCACTATTGTAACAATCTCCTATCTCTTTGTCACTCCTTCTAATTATCTTTTTCAGATATTGTTTTGCCCGTCATTGCCCACATAACAGTTCAAACTTATTAGTATCTCAAATAAAGTTCTTGAAAGTCTACAGCAAGTGTAATTGTCCAAGCTTACCTCCTGAC
>NW_027846731.1:0-262 GCF_054177405.1 Leptonychotes weddellii
CGCCTGGGTGGCTCAGTTGGTTAAGCGACTGCCTTCGGCTCAGGTCATGATCCTGGAGTCCCTGGATCGAGTCCCGCATCGGGCTCCCTGCTCGGCAGGGAGTCTGCTTCTCCCTCTGACCCTCCCCCCTCTCATGCTCTCTCTCTCTATCTCATTCTCTCTCTCAGATAAATAAATAAAATCTTTAAAAAAAAAAAAAGATGTTTGCTGGGACAAAATACTTAGAACTATGTGGCACATCCTAAGTGCTCAATAAATAGAA
>NW_027846732.1:0-262 GCF_054177405.1 Leptonychotes weddellii
CTCCGCAGGAGGCCTGCTTCTCCCTCTCCCACTCCCCCTGCTGTGTTCCCTCTCTCGCTGTGGCTCTGTCAAATAAATAAAATCTTAAAAAAAAAAAAAAGTCTTGCAATTAAATAAAGATTATGGTTGCACAACATGGTGAATGTAACAAATGCTGCTAAATTGTACATTTTAAAATGGTACGTTATGTGAATTACCTAAAACAACAAGGACAAACAACAACAATGGGATGACTTTAGCTAAAAGTCTAAAGTGGGGGCAC
>NW_027846733.1:0-262 GCF_054177405.1 Leptonychotes weddellii
TAGGCAACTTAATAAATAAGGTACAAATTTTCTTATAGAAATCTTTGTCTTTAAAAACGATGTCAGGGTGCCTGGGTGACTCAGTCTGTTAAGCGTCTGCCTTCAGCTCAGGTCATGATCCCGGGGTCCTGGAATCGAGTCCCACATCGGGATTCTGCAGGGAGCCTGCTTCACCCTCTGCCTCTGCCTCTCTCTCTCAATGAATGAATGAATGAATGAATGAATGAATGAATAAAATCTTTTAAAAATAATAAAATAAAAA
>NW_027846734.1:0-262 GCF_054177405.1 Leptonychotes weddellii
CTCATCTTAACTAATCCCATCTGCAATGACTCTATTTCCAAAGAAGGTCACATTCCGAGCTATTGGAGGTTAGGACTCCAACATACAAAAACTTGGGGAGACAGAGTTCAACCTATAACAGATGGCATAAGCAAGGTAGAAAAGCCCTGGCTTAGCTAAGCTGTTGGACACCGTGGTCAGCTAGCCTGACTGTGTGTTCGTGCGGCTGTCTCAATTTCTCGTGCGGAGGCTCTGGTCAAGGACTAGCCCTGCTGGTCAGCAA
>NW_027846735.1:0-262 GCF_054177405.1 Leptonychotes weddellii
ATGACGGCCATGACGGCCATGACGGCCATGACGGCCATGACGGCGGCAAATACCTTGTGCCTCCTCACCTGGTTTTATTGGTTTGTTTGTTTCTTTATTTATTTTCATCACTTGATTTTAAAAGGAGAATTTTTAAAGTTCCAGGAGATGGGGATATTATTACAGTTGAAGCGGAAAAGTGAGAAGAGTCGTCTTCTTTTAGAATTGTGCGGCGGGGTATCCCCCCAGAGCTTGCTCTCTGGGCTTTAAGTAAGATTGAAAG
>NW_027846736.1:0-262 GCF_054177405.1 Leptonychotes weddellii
AAGGATGCAGTTTCTCTCATCCCTGAGTGGTGACCCATAACACTGCTTTCAGGGATGTCATCAGAGAAACCCTAGATGAACTTTGTCCTCCAGATCATTTTCACCATTGTTAACATCACTAATAACATAATTCTAGTGGAAGATCATTTCACATTTTACAAATGGTCTTTGTATTAGTAGAGGAGCTGATTCCAAACATCAGCACTTTAAGTCGTAAAGAAAATCTGTGACAACATCATAAAATGAAAGCAAAAATTGGGTA
>NW_027846737.1:0-262 GCF_054177405.1 Leptonychotes weddellii
ATCAACAGATAAATGGATAAAGAAGATGTGGTATGGGCGCCTGGGTGGCTCAGTCGTTAAGCATCTTCCTTCGGCTCAGGTCATGATCCCAAGGTCCTGGGATCGAGCCCCACATTGGGCTCCTTGCTCAGCAAGGAGTCTGCTTCTCCCTCTCCCTCTGCCCCCTGCTCCTCCTGCTTGTTTTCTCTCTCTCTCTCTCTCTCATGCTGTCTCTCTCTCGCTGTGTCTTTCTTTCTGTCAAATAAATAAATAAAATCTTTAA
>NW_027846738.1:0-262 GCF_054177405.1 Leptonychotes weddellii
AAAAAAAAAAAAAGATGTAAAAAGCCAGAAAAATCCCTTAGCAGGAAGCATCACAGGGAGATCCATACATCCATACATGCAGGGCAAGGAGGGCCGAGTCCCACGATCTGTCTCCTTGGGGCCCCTGGCAACAAAAGACTTTGAATTGGAGGGAGAAGGGGGAGGAACATGGCCCGTGTCAGATGTGGAGCTCTGAGCAGGGACACGTGCGATCTTTCAGACGAAGGCTGACCCTTTGGTGAAGACCATCTGGGAAAGGCTC
>NW_027846739.1:0-2105 GCF_054177405.1 Leptonychotes weddellii
TGCCGTCAGCTCAGGTCATGATTCCAGGGTCCTGGGGATCAAGCCCCACATCAGGCTCTGTGCTCCACAGGGAGCCGCCTTCTCCCTCTCCCTCTGCTCCTTCTCCCCAACTTGGGCTCTGTCTTATTTATCAAATATATAAATAAAATCTTTAAAGTAAATAAGATTTGGGATTAGAAATGGAAACCATAATAATCTGTGTTGAGGGCTCCTTACCTTTTGGGTGGGTTTGGTTTTCCAAGTTGGAAATGGAAGCATCCGGTAGCACAGGAACAGAAGAAGCAATCCCAACCCCCACAGGAAGGTGAAGTTGGAGTCAATCTCCAACCATGTTGAGCTGAAGCTCAGACATGGTTCAGTATAGGTATTCAGAAATGAGAGAACATTCCAGTTTTTGAACTCCATTGTCTGAATCGCAAGGCTGCCTGTAGGCAACTGAGATCTTTTTTTTTAAAGATTTTATTTATTTATTCATGAGAAACACAGAGAGAGAGAGAGAGAGAGAAGCAGAGGGAGAAGCAGGCTTCCCGCTAAGCAGGGAGCCTGATGCGGGACTCGATCCCAGGACCCTGAGATCATGACCTGAGCCGAAGGCAGACGCTTAACCATCTGAGCTACCCAGGCGCCCGGCAACTGAGCTCTTAAGTGTGCAGACGCTGAATATATATCCTCCCCAAGCTTATATCACAGAACACTTAAGAGTCACAAAGGGTTTCGGGGGGTGGGGGGGAATTGAAGAGGGTGTGTCCACAACCCCTCCCCCACCCACTAGCCCAGAAGACCCCTCCACCTCTCCTAGGTCCTTCAGGTCTCTCTGCCCTACCCTGCCATCCTATTTCCTATAGCTAGATTCCTATATGCTACCTTAATGAAATTTTCTTCTTGTTCCATCTATAGCCCGTATATTACCTGGGTCCCCCTTTACTGTCTGGAGACCTTGACTTGGGTCTTACCAGTTCCACTGCCTTGAAAGTTTGCAAAACTACCTGGAATTTTTGCTTGTACCCTGACATTTACACTCAGGATCACATATGTCCTCAAATCCATCTTTCCTATAGAATGTGTTTGCCTGGGGCACCTGGGTGGCTCAGTCAGTTAAGTGTCTGCCTTCGGCTCAGGTCATGATCCCAGGGTCCAAGGATGGAGCCCCACATCGGGCTCCCTGCTCAGCGGGGAGCCTGCTTCTCCCTCTCCCTCTGCCTGCAGCCCCCCTGCTTGTGCTCTCTCTGTCAAATAAATAAAATCTTTTTAAAAAATGTTTTTGCCTCACATGAGCCCAGATATAGACCTTAAAGTTCTTTCACACTTATTTAGTTTTGTCCATGTTGCATAGCACATTTCAGTTTTTGTTTTATTCAGCCTTTAGTATCTTCAGTCAGAGAGGCTGACTGAATCAAAATCAATAATGCATTATTCAATATTCCCAAAACTAAAATCAGTAAAAAATAAATGTAAATAATTAAACCTTCAAATGGTCTTCGAGGTAAGTCTGTAGCACTTACTTTCCTGAAGTTAATGAAGCTAAACTGCATAAAAAGTTTGGGGACATGCTACACACACACACACACACACACAGACACACCCTTTGACAAAACAATGCAGTGTTTTTCAAATTGAAGAATAAAGTGTTTTCTCCTTTTTTTTCACTCTTCCATAAAATTTTGACCCCAGTTCTTACTCTACCTAAAATACAGACTATCTGTGTTCTGTACATCAGTTCCCTACGAGGTGTATAAATCTCTTCTCAGTGAGTTGTGGCACTGTAACAGAAGTACCATAGACTGGGTGGTTTAAACAACACATATTTTTTTCATAGTCCTGGAGGATAAGAAGTCCAAGATCAAGGCACAGAGGAGATTCAGTGTCTGTTGAGCCCTACTTCTTGGCTCATAGGCAGGTCCCTACAACCTCATGTGGCAGAAAAAGTGGGTGAGAGGTTTCTGGGGTCTCTTTTCTAAGGGTACTAATCTCATTTATGAGAGCCCCACCCTCATGACCTAATCACCTCCCAACGTCCCCATCTCCTCATACCATCACACTGGGATCAGGGTTTCAACATATGAATTTGGGGAGGAGCACAAACAGTTCATAAACTCCCCAAAGGC
>NW_027846740.1:0-262 GCF_054177405.1 Leptonychotes weddellii
TCCTCCCCCCTCTCATGTGCTCTCTCTCATTCTCTCTCTCTCAAATAAATAAATAAAATCTTTAAAAAAAAAAAAAGCCATGTCCCAACACTAAGAAATCAGATAGGATATACCAATGTTCTCCTCCACACAGTCTCCTCCAGTAAAACAGATAATGAAAGAAATCATACAAAATGGACCAGTTCAAGCCATAAGGCAAGTCCATGAGGATTTCTTCCATTTTAAGACAGGGATACCTAGACAGGTTACCAGAACAAAAGAA
>NW_027846741.1:0-262 GCF_054177405.1 Leptonychotes weddellii
ATATATTTATATGTCATATATTACATATTATATTTATTATATGTCACTATGTGTGTGTGTCTGTATATATATACACAGATAAAAAGACACAGAGAACAGGTAATAGGAAAGGTTTATATGATAGAATCACAGGGATGAGAGAAAGCAAAATTTACATTTTCTTATAATGGAATGGAAAGCTCTTAAATAATGCTAAATACTGGAAAATTGATAATGTAATATAAGCAATATAGGCATGTTATTTAGAGATATGGAGATAATC
>NW_027846742.1:0-262 GCF_054177405.1 Leptonychotes weddellii
CTGAAAAACAAACAGGGTTCTAGAGGGGAGGGGGGTGGGAGGATGGGTTGGCCTGGTGGTGGGTATTGAGGAGGGCACATTCTCCCTGGAGCACTGGGTGTTGTGCACGAACAATGAATCATGGAACACTTCATCTAAAACTAATGATGTAATGTATTGGGATTAACAAAAGAATAAAAAAAAAATAAAAAAATAAAATAAATTAAAAAAAAAGTAAAAAAAGAAAAAAAAAGAACTGGCAATGAGCATGAAAAAAAAAAAA
>NW_027846743.1:0-262 GCF_054177405.1 Leptonychotes weddellii
GCATATCATTAAATCACTGAATTCACTTTTTTGACATAATACTGTGGTCGTAAGACTGAAATTTTCCTTTAAAGTCCCATACCTTTTTTACAGTTCTTGAAGCCAAAATATAAGCAAAATGCCAGATGAAGAGAGGGCCCCAGTGATAATCTGTGATATAGTTAAATTAATATTATTTGATACCAAAAAAATTTAAAAAATCCTTAGCATATTGGTTTCTGATATGATATGGTGGGGAAGGGGGACAGAATCATGTGAATGA
>NW_027846744.1:0-262 GCF_054177405.1 Leptonychotes weddellii
AAACTAATGATGTAATGCATGGGGATTAACATAACAATAAAAAAATTAAAAAAAAAAAAGAACTAGGTAGGTAATCTCCCAGTGGCTCCCCAGGGCCTTCAGGACAAAATACAAATCGATTAATGTGGTTTTCTAAGTTCTTTGTAACTGGCTCCTACCTACCAGTCATAACTTACCTCTCTAGCCAGGCTCCTAAATATTCCATCTCCTGTCTCTGAGCCTGTGCACTATGTTCATTCTGCTTGAAGACCATCCTACTCAC
>NW_027846745.1:0-262 GCF_054177405.1 Leptonychotes weddellii
ATGGACATCTTGGCTCTTTCCATAGCTTGGCTATTGTGGCCATTGCTGCTATAAACATCGGGGTGCATTGTACCCCTTCGGATGATAAAAGTACTCTTAATCCCCTTGACCTATTTCACCCATCCCTCCACCCACCTCCCCTCTGGTAACCATCTGTTTGTTCTCTATAGTTAAGAGTCTGTTTCTTGGTTTGTCTCTTTTTTCCTTTGTTCATTTATTTTGTTTCTTAAATTCCACCTATGAGTGAAATCATATGGTATTG
>NW_027846746.1:0-262 GCF_054177405.1 Leptonychotes weddellii
AACTGGCCAATCTCTGCTAAATCCAGGGGAAAGAATAAGATTTGGGTAAATTTTGGGGTGGCCGCTTCACATAGGTATGTCTTGCCTAAATATCACTGTTCAGTATTTGTCCCTGGTTGGCAAGGGTCTTAGGATGTGGCCTTTCCAAATTATGATTTGTAATGGAAAGCTTTCTTTTTACATTTTAAAAATGTACAAAAAAGATGAAGAAGAAGCAGGAGAAGGAGGAGGAAAGAGAAAGAGAAGAGGAAGAAGAAGAAAA
>NW_027846747.1:0-262 GCF_054177405.1 Leptonychotes weddellii
GCGCCTGGGTGGCTCAGTCGGTTAAGCGACTGCCTTCGGCTCAGGTCATGATCCTGGAGTCCTGGGATCGAGTCCCGCATCGGGCTCCCTGCTCAGCAGGGAGTCTGCTTCTCCCTCTGACCCTCCTCCCTCTCATGCTCTCTCTATCTCATTCTCTCTCTCAAATAAATAAATAAATAAAATCTTTAAAAAAAAAAAAGAAAGAAAACGGTGGCGTAAGACACCTAGAATAACAGCTGGGTAGAGGTGATAATGGCCAGTA
>NW_027846748.1:0-262 GCF_054177405.1 Leptonychotes weddellii
CTAATGATGTCATGTATGGTGATTAACATAATAAAATTCTCAGAAAAAAAAAAAGAATAACAATGAGATTCTTTCTAAATCAGCCACTATTATAGAGAAAAGAAACTTCTGTCTCAAACTTAGCTTCTAAATCATAAATGCCATTGGATTTTGTTTCCAGAATTTTGATACTAATTGTTGGTACAACACATCACATTTCAGCTACTGTGGAGATAGTGTCAACATTAAGTTGATGATTTTGCTCAAAATCCTCTTAATGATA
>NW_027846749.1:0-262 GCF_054177405.1 Leptonychotes weddellii
ATGGTGAGGTTCTAGTGAGGTGTGTCTTCCTCTTCTTATAAGGGCACCGATCTCATTAGGGGACTCCACCTCATGGCCTCATATAACCCCAATCACCTCCCAAAGTCTCCACATTCAGCACCACCCCATTGGGTCTTAAGGCTATAACATGGGAATTTCAGGGGGGCTCCAGTCCATACCAGTGACTTTCTCTTGCCTGAAACCATGTGATGGGGACATCCCACCCCATCCTATTTTATAAATGATCCGGCTTTCAGACAGG
>NW_027846750.1:0-2105 GCF_054177405.1 Leptonychotes weddellii
ATATTTTTGTGTGTGCCTGCAGTCACAAACTTGAGGGATTTTATTTTATTTTATTTGTTTATTTTTAAACTTGAGGGATTTTAAATGTCAATTTAGGTTTAACTTTTTAATTAAAAAATGTATACACGATTAAAAAAACACATAAAGATACACAGTGAAAATTAGCATTTCCATGCCTGACCCCTTCAGTTCTGCTCCCCTGAGGCCTCCACCACCAGATGCTGGGTGCCTAGTCAAGCATCTCCTTTCTGTACTCCTCTTGTGTCCCCTTGCTAGTATACTAATTACTCTGTTCTGTACTTAGTGATTTTTACTCTAAAGCTTATTTTGGGATTGTTCCATTTCAGCTCACAGTTCAGTCCATTCTTTTTAACAGCAGCACGTTCTTCCGCTGTGTGGTACGTCGTGATTCACTTTGTCAGCCTCCTACTGCTGGACATTGAGGTTGCTTTCAGGACCAATTTTGTTTCTAGAAGCCAAGCTGCAGGAATGCCTTGCACATGCTCGCAGGTCTATGATAGATGGCTGGGAGAGGGGTGCAGGCATTGAGTGCTTAACGAGAAAGGAAGCACGTTGTTTTGATTCCAAGGGGGGGAAGGAAAGTTTCCAAGCTTTTTTTTCGGAAGGATCTTGTATTTATTTCTGCAGGCAGAGCCCAGAGCTGGAGGGAACACACCGTGGGTGTGCTGGTGTCCTGGTTCCTACCGCAAGTCTTGTTTTGGTTCAGCTCAGGTTAGCCTGTCTCCGCAGAGCACCTGTTGTTTGCAGCCCTTGGCTGTGCCCTGTGCATACCCAAAAGTGTGATATAAGAGGAGCCGGCCCGAGTCAGATGAGGTCCTGGGAGGGAGGAGAGGCTTCGCGGATGGGGGTTTGAGCAGGCCCAGGAGTGTGCAGGACTTGGGTAGGGTGTGACTCCGGAGTCTTGGCTGAGAACCCAGCAGGGACTGGGCATCCACTTTCTCCCTCAGTTTCAGGGGTTGGTGTGACGGTTAGGCCTCCTGTTGTGGCCTCGCTGGGCCTTTTGTTGCTCTAGGATACCCCCCACCCCCCACCCCTGATCTCCTGCCTGCTCTGCAGCCCCAGCTGCTTTAGGCCACTTAGGGTCTGACTGCCACCCTGTGATTTTAAAAAGCCTGGGTGGAAGGCACCTGGTGTAAATAATAGATGGGTTTTCTCGGCTTCCTTTCCTAGCAGAAGCTGGGGGGGTGGGGAGGTGAGGGCAGCTGAGTTTTTCCTCCTGGGTTGGGCTGGGGGGGAGGGAGGGAGGAATGTGAGAGAGGGTGCATGTGGGAGCCTTGGCCTGGCATCCTCCTGGGAGTTCTGGGAGCCCTCTGTCTGTTTCCCCATCCCCGTGGCCACTGTGTGCCTCTCAAGTGACCATGGTCTTGCCCCCTGTGGCTCTGGCCGCCTGGGCAGGGCCGGAAGCAGGGAGATTTTAGGGCTGGCTGGCAGATGAAAGGGGGGCTGACACGCCCCTGAACTGGTGGGTTTGAGGCCTGTGCCCCTGCCCTGTGTCTCCCAGCACTGCCATCATCTGCTGCCCCTGTGAGAAGTCCAGAACTTCCCATGCCCACAGCTCGGTTGTATGGGGCTTGGGGCCTGGGCAGCACAGAGGTTTCTATTGTGGCCGGGTGGCAGCTAGGGGTGACCTGCAGGGCTGAGGAGGTGGGGCCTGGGGACTGACAGTGGAGCTATTCACAGGCTCTGCCCTGGTTTCCTGCTGCCTCCCATTGTGGATTTTTTGAGGGGGGGGAGGGGAAGAGGAGGAGGGTGGCCAGTGGTGCTATTGTTGTTGGCAGCAGGAGCCCTTTATGCTCCTAGAAGTCTTTTGGTAGACCGGTCTTAGCCACTCTGGGACCCTTCTTGTGTTTTGTGATGCTGGGTGAGCTGCCCAGCCCGGACTCTGCCCTCTCCCAGTGCCCCCCATCCCTGGAGGTCTAGGTGGGCCCTGCTTTTTGTGGTTACCTCCATCAGGATCTCCCTTCCCCCCTCAAGTCTCCATGCCGTGCTTGGAACTGCCCCCCCCCGCCCCGCCCAAGAGTTCAGAGCAGCTGGGCAAGGAGTGGGAGTGCCTGTCCTGTCAGCCACCTGCCTGCCACCTCTGG
>NW_027846751.1:0-262 GCF_054177405.1 Leptonychotes weddellii
CCCTATTCTGTCCACCTCTAAGGGAGAAGGGAGCAATATAATTGGTAAAAAATTGTTTTGAACAATAAGCAACACTGTACTTACAGAAGTAGCAAAGTACTATTTCTGATGTACCCTAGATCATTGATAAGGACCCGTATTCCATCTATCCAAGTGCAAAAGCACATTTTGGAAGTCATCAAGTTAGTGCCAATAAAACATAGTATACAGAAAAATACTTAAAAGCACCTGAGTGTTTTTGGACAGAAAAGCTTAAGATTCA
>NW_027846752.1:0-262 GCF_054177405.1 Leptonychotes weddellii
ACGTTCTACCGACTCTCATTTTCTATACCCGAAAGCTGTTTTTGACCTCAGCCCTGAAGATAAAAATGAGGTATAGTACTGTAATGGCGGATGCATGACGCCACGTGTTCGTCAAAACCCACACGATGAATGACACAGGAAGCCCAGCTCTGGACTTGAGACGGTGACAACGAGTCAATATTAGTTACCAGTTGGAATGCACGGAGCACACTATGCTGACGGTTGGGGAACCTGTGTGCAGGGAGGGGCAGGGTACGTGGGA
>NW_027846753.1:0-262 GCF_054177405.1 Leptonychotes weddellii
GGTTGAGCCTACTAGCATGATTTTGACCTGATTTCTGAGATATTTATCTTTAGAATCTTCAGCCCATACACTTATGGTATATTTTTATTTATTTATTTATTTGTCAGAGAGAGAGCATGAACAGGTGGAGTGGCAGGCAGAGGGAGAAGCAGGCTCCCCGCTGAGCAAGGAGCCCAATGCGGGACTTGATCCCAGGACCCCATGATCATGACCCGAGCCAAAGGCAGACACTTAACCAACTGAGCCATTCAGGCATCCCACA
>NW_027846754.1:0-262 GCF_054177405.1 Leptonychotes weddellii
CTCCGCAGGAGGCCTGCTTCTCCCTCTCCCACTCCCCCTGCTGTGTTCCCTCTCTCGCTGTGTCTCTGTCAAATAAATAAAATCTTAAAAAAAAAAAAAAGTCTTGCAATTAAATAAAGATTATGGTTGCACAACATGGTGAATGTAACAAATGCTGCTAAATTGTACATTTTAAAATGGTACGTTATGTGAATTACCTAAAACAACAAGGACAAACAACAACAATGGGATGACTTTAGCTAAAAGTCTAAAGTGGGGGCAC
>NW_027846755.1:0-262 GCF_054177405.1 Leptonychotes weddellii
GCCTGTCACTCAGGTGAGCGTCCTGTGGCCCTCGTCCTTGTCTGTTCTCAGTACTGCTCTGTGCTTAGGCTTTTCCTTTGCATCCTGGAAATGTTTCTCCATCTGGTCCTTTGTATCTTTCACTGGAATTTTACACTTTCCGTTCGACTCCCTATTGCATCCAGTGCAAATTTAAGCCAGTCGCCGTATTTTTGTTCATCGCGGTAAATTCCCCTTACTTCATAGAAGCAGTATTCTCTTGCACCGTATAGAGCCTGAAGTA
>NW_027846756.1:0-262 GCF_054177405.1 Leptonychotes weddellii
GCATTTGGAAGAGTTTACAAATGAAGCTATCTGAACCTAGAGTTTTCTTTACAAAAGGTTTTTAAAGTGTGATTTCAATTTCTTTCATAGATATAGGAATATTTAGGTTATCTGATTTCTTCTTGGGTGAGTTTAGATAATTTGTGTCTTTCTTTCTTTCTTTTTTTTTTTTTTTAAGATTTTATTTATTTGAGAGAGAAAGAGAGAGAGCATGCCTGCACATCAGCAGGAAGAGGGAAAAGCAGGGGCAGAAGGAAAAGCA
>NW_027846757.1:0-262 GCF_054177405.1 Leptonychotes weddellii
CTGGGGCTGGAGCATTAAGCAGGGCTAGGTCAGACCTTGGAATTTGCACTTGAGGGTGATGCGAACTACAGACGACTTCTGAAGCAAGAGGGTGATGGGTCAGGTCTCCACTGTTGCCCACCCCTCCAGCAGCTGTGAGGAGATGGATCAAGGGCAGCAAGGACCCAGTTAGGGAGCATAGTAGTTTGCCAGGCTGATGTGACAAAGCACCAGATATGGGGTGCCTTAGAACCACAGACATGTGTCTCCCAATTCTGGAGGC
>NW_027846758.1:0-262 GCF_054177405.1 Leptonychotes weddellii
AAAAAAAAAAAGAAAGGTACCTTTTCTTGAATACTTAATACATTCCAGAAAGTTTATATTCATTATTTCCCTTAGTCCTTATAACAGTACTTTGAGTTTGATACTATAACTAGACCCATTTCACAAAGAAATGGAGGACCAGAGAAATCAAGACATGTGCCCAAGGTCATTTCTTAGGATTATAGTGGATGTTGTGCTGCCACAGACAACTCAGTAGAGCCCTCGCCTGGAATTATGAACACAAAGTCAAGAGAGATACTCA
>NW_027846759.1:0-262 GCF_054177405.1 Leptonychotes weddellii
ATCTGCCTTCAGCTCAGGTCATGATCCCAGGGTCCTGGGATCGAGCCCCGCATCGAGCCCCGCATCGAGCCCCGCATCGGGCTCCCTGCTCTGCGGGAAGCCTGCTTCTCCCTCTCCCACTCCCCCTGCTTGTGTTCCCTCTCTTGCTGCATCTCTCTCTGTCAAATAAATAAATAAATAAATCTTAAAAAAAAAAAAAAGAGACAATAAAGGAATATATAATCTAGTAAAATAAAATAAGGGAAATAAAGCAAGTAAGGGG
>NW_027846760.1:0-262 GCF_054177405.1 Leptonychotes weddellii
GGCAGGGAGTCTGCTTCTCCCTCTGACCCTCCTCCCTCTCATGCTCTCTGTCTCTCATTCTCTCTCTCTCAAATAAATAAATAAAATCTTTAAAAAAAAAAAAAAAATCAGCCCACTGAAGGTTAGGATGGAGAGTTATGAACCAGAGTGGGGGTTCCTGAACTTAAATTTGCACACAAATCGTGCGGGAGTCGTGTTACATGAAGATTCGGGCATACTGGATCTAGAGTGGGTGGCTAGTCTGCATTTCTCACAAGTTCCC
>NW_027846761.1:0-2105 GCF_054177405.1 Leptonychotes weddellii
ATTGAGGAGGGCACATTCTGCATGGAGCACTGGGTGTTATGCACAAACAGTGAATCATGGAACACTTCATCTAGAACTAATGATGTAATGTATGGGGATTAACATAAGAATAAAACAAACAAACAAAAAAAAACAATGATGTAATGTATGGTGACTAACATAACATAATAAAAACAAAACAAATCAAAACAAAACCAGAAAGCACAATTAAAAAAAAAAAGAAAGTATTAGTCTAAGTCTCCTAGTCATTTTCCTGTTAGACTGTCCTTGCCATGTGGATTTGTTGGAGCTAATAGTTTAAAGATTTTTTTCTTAATCTTTAGTTTTAAATAATTTTGCTTTCCATGCTTTGGCTGGGTTTCTTTTTATTATCCTTTAGGGTTCATAGATACACTTAAATTTCCAATTTCACGTATTTTGTAAGTTTTAGAAAAATTCTCAGGCATTATTTTTTCAAATGTTGCTTTTGATCCAGTACTACTACCTTCTCCATCTAAAATTTCAGTTATATATGTAGACTATAGTCACTGTATTTTCTGCATTTTCCATAAAACTTTGTATCCATGCTTCATTATCCATATTTTCTTACATGTTATCTTCTAACTCCTGACTTACTTCTTTAGCCTTTCTTATTTTTAAATAAATATGAGTTAACCCTATGCATTTCCCTCTAGACATGGCTTTAACATCATCTTAAATAATTTAATATGCATTTTCATTATCATTCAGTTCCTTCTCTTATTCTATTTATTCACTGATTTCATTTATTGTCCTTTTCATCATTTTTATAGTTATGATTTTTTTATGTTATGTGTTCTACCTTATACATATTTTTGTCTATATCTGATACACTTAATATCTAGAGTACTTTAAAAATTTTTCATAATATCTATTTTTCTTTTTTTATATCATCCCTGTTGTTATCCACACATTCCTGATAATTCTTACTGTTTGACAGATATTATATTTGAAAAGTTGTCTGTAGAAATTTTTTGAGGCCCCGAATTATGTTATTTTCCTTCTGAAAAGATTTGGTTGTTCCTACCAGATGCATGGGGTCATTGGCAGTGAAACAGCTCAGTCCCTGATATTGACCTGTGCACTTCCAGTTCACTTATAGTTTTCATCTCTTTCTTTTTGTAGTTTTTACTTTTCATTTTATATATATTTTCATTTCATATATATTCTACTGTGGACACATTATTTTAGTCGTAGAATAATTATAGCTCCTGATCTTCACAATCCCAATACTGTGTGGAGATAAGTAACATCCATCCACACTGCTTTGGTATGCCCTGGACACCAACCAAGACCTTTGATGTAAAACAGGAAGTCTGTCAAAGGAATATTTAGCCTTTCCATCAGGCCATCCCACCATCAGAATTAACTAACACCACAGAGGGAAAGAGTCCCAAGTTCCACAGTGTTTTCATAAGTCTTCTCTAGAGACTGGTCAGATGATTCTTCTCTTGTTAGCTTTCTTTCTTCTTCTTTTTTTTTTTTAATTTTATTTTATTATGTTATGTTAGGCACTGTACAATACATCATTAGTTTTTGATGTAGAGATCCACGATTCATTGTTTTTGTATAACACCCAGTGCTCCATGCAGTATGTGCCCTCCTTAATACCCAACACTGGGCTAACCCATTCCCCCCCCTCAAAAACCCTCAGTTTGTTTCTCAGAGTCCATAGTCTCTCATGGTTCATCTCTCCCTCTGATTTCCCCCCTTCATCTTTCCCTTCCTTCTCCTAATGTCCTCCATGCTATTCCTTATGTTTCACAAATAAGTGAAACCATATGATATTTGACTTTCTCTGCTTGACTTAGTTCACTTAGCATAATCTCCTCCAGTCCCATCCATGTGGATGTAAAAGTTGGGTATTCATCCTTTCTGATGGCTGAGTAATATTCCATTGTATATATGGACCACATCTCTTTATCCATTCATCTGTTGAAGGGCATCTCAGCTCTTTCCACAGTTTGGCTATTGCAGACATTGCTGCTATGAATACTGGGGTGCATATGGCCCTTCTTTTCACTACATCTGTGTCTTTGGGGTAAATACCCAGTAGTGCAATTGCTGGGTCATAGGGTAGCTCTATT
>NW_027846762.1:0-262 GCF_054177405.1 Leptonychotes weddellii
CTCCTGTCTCACATTGAGGTCTTTCAACCATTTGGAGTCTATTTTTGTGTGTGGTGTAAGGAAATGGTCCAGTTTGCCTTTCTCACTTCTAATAGTATAAATTATTTTCTCTCTTTTTATAATTTATATAAATGGTGCCATATTTCTGTCCTCTTTCATGTTTGGGAGATTTGCTCAGTATTAAGTTCAATGACATTCCATCCTGTGTTAACCTGTATTTGAGGATCAGCTGTTGTCATTCCACTAGGTGAACACAGCATCA
>NW_027846763.1:0-262 GCF_054177405.1 Leptonychotes weddellii
AAGGATGGCGTGCCTTCCCCACACCCTGCCCTGCGCGCCTCGTCCGTCCGGCTCTTCCGGAGCTGCATCCTTTCTCACAGATGGCTGATAGTAAGTAAAGCACTTCCCTGAGTTCTGTGAGCCGTTCTGGCAAATTACCGAATCTGAGGAGGGGGTCACGGGAACCCCCAATTTAGAGCTGCGCAGTCGGTCGGTACAGTTGACGACCTGGGACTTGCGGCTGGCATCTGAAGGGGGCAGGCTCTGGGGGCTTCCTCTGTGG
>NW_027846764.1:0-262 GCF_054177405.1 Leptonychotes weddellii
CGCCTGGGTGGCTCAGTTGGTTAAGCGACTGCCTTCGGCTCAGGTCATGATCCTGGAGTCCCGGGATCGAGTCCCGCATCAGGCTCCCTGCTCGGCAGGGAGTCTGCTTCTCCCTCTGACCTTCCCCCCTCTCATGTACTCGCTCTCTCTCATTCTCTCTCTCTCAAATAAATAAATAAAATCTTTAAAAAAAAAAAAAGATTTAAAAAAAAAAAAGAGAACTGGATAGTAGGAAACACAGCATAGCTGGAAATACAAATGC
>NW_027846765.1:0-262 GCF_054177405.1 Leptonychotes weddellii
AATAAAAAAAAAAAAGTTCAGTTAATTTCTGTAAAATTGGAAATTTAAATAAAAATAGTGCCGTAGAAAAAACTCTCCTGTTTCTCCTCTACTAGTCATATCACTTCACTTCTGTGACCAGAAGTATGGGATTTTTTCCCACACTGACTAATTCTCTACACCAGCTGAGTGTCCTGTAATTCAATTTGATTCTGGCACTAACTACAGTAGCATCAGATCCCATGAGTTAAGGATTCAGTCCCACAAGACCGCCTCTCTTTAG
>NW_027846766.1:0-262 GCF_054177405.1 Leptonychotes weddellii
CCCTCTCCTCCTTTCCTCCCATCCCAGGCCACTCAGCAGGTAGCGCTGGGTTTGTTTTTCTCCAAAGGGTCTTCCTTAGCCCTGACCTCCCTCCTCACTTCCACCACCCTAGACTAGGCGCTCCTCACCTCATTCTGCTTCAGCGTGAGGCCCCCGAGGGCGCCAGGGGGCCCTATCTCCAGGCTTCACGCATCCATCCTGTGTGCCACCACCAGAATAGTCCCTTTCCCGTAACGCTTAGTCCATATTGACAAGGCAGTTA
>NW_027846767.1:0-262 GCF_054177405.1 Leptonychotes weddellii
AGGGGTGGGAGGATGGGTTAGCCTGGTGATGGGTATTAAAGAGGGCATGTTCTGCATGGAGCACTGGGTGTTATACACAAACAATGAATCATGGAACACTACATCAAAAACTAATGATGTTATGTATGGTGATTAACATAACAATTTAAAAAAGATGTCATTAGTTAAATACAGAACAGGGAATATAGTCAATAATATTGTAATGATGTAGGATGGTGAAAGATGGTCCTACACTTATCAAGGTGAGCACTGAGTAAGGTAT
>NW_027846768.1:0-262 GCF_054177405.1 Leptonychotes weddellii
AGGAAGCACAAAAGGACAAAGTAAATGTCACGCTGGTCAAAACAATCGAGCTGACACAGCCATAAAAATAGGAACCAGCCACCAACTGACTGCAGAGACGAGTTGACATCTGGACAGAGTAGAGGAGTGGGTTGCAGATGGCAATGAAGCGGTCATAAGCCATGGCTGCCAAGAGAAATCCCTCAGCCACAATGAACAAGGCAAAGAGAAAGAGGTGGGTCACACAGCCTGCAAAGGAGATGGACTTGCTCTCAGACCAGAA
>NW_027846769.1:0-262 GCF_054177405.1 Leptonychotes weddellii
GAACTCTTGCTGGGTTTTGCACACTATTACAATGCCCCTGGCAAAAAAATGATGCCAAACTCATAAGAAATTCTTAATAAATAACTGGAGGGTAATAACAAACATAAAATATTGCAAATACTTAACTTGATTTGAAATCTTCATGCCCTTTTAAGGGAGAATAACAATTTATTATCTTAACACTGAATGAGAATTCTTAAGAAGAAATTTTCTTCTTTTGGAGTAATACTGATAACCTATTTGAAGTTAAAAGGAATGCCTC
>NW_027846770.1:0-262 GCF_054177405.1 Leptonychotes weddellii
ACAAAATGGCATTATCAGATTTGGTTTCCAATTATATTGCTGAATTTCTCAGATACCATGAACTAATAATATTTACTTACTTGAAGTATGTGATGATTATGCCCCGCATTTTAAAATTTGCATATATTGCTGTATATTTGAGTATTCTTAGTATTGATTCTAAGAACAAAAGCTTATGGGACGTTCAGCAAATGACAAATTTTCTAAAAATCTTAGATTCGATCTTAGTTCGATTCTCTGGTTTTAAATAAATGGCTTTTTG
>NW_027846771.1:0-262 GCF_054177405.1 Leptonychotes weddellii
CCTTCTCTGCCGCCGGCCAGCCTCAGGTGTGAGAACCTGGAGGGCGGGGGTTGGGGGGTGGGGTCCCCACAGCCCTAGCCCTGCAGCCCCCAGAGAGAGAAATAATGGGAAAACGCTGGAGAGGAGCCAGGTGCTGGGGGACACAGCTGGTCAAAGACACCCAGGGAGACAGCCAGCCATAGCAGAAAGGGCTGCAGCTCACGCCTTGGTTAGCCCAAGGTTAGGTATTCAAATGCTCATTCATTCATTCACTCATTCACTC
>NW_027846772.1:0-13338 GCF_054177405.1 Leptonychotes weddellii
AAAATTTGGAAGAAATTCAAACACTTAGAAGCTAAAGACCACTCTGCTCAAGAATGTTTGGGTTAACCAGGAAATCAAAGAAGAACTTAAACAATTCATGGAAGCCAATGAGAATGAAAACACATCGGTCCAAAACCTATGGGATATGGCAAAGGTGGTCCTAAGGGGGAAATACATAGCCATCCAAGCCTCACTCAAAAAAATAGAAAAATCCCGAATTCACCAACTAACTCTACACTTTGAAGAACTAGAGAAAAAATGCCTAAGCCACGCATTAGAAGAGAAATAGTAAAAAAACACTTTTAAGAAAATGAAAAGATAGGGGCTCCTGGGTGGCTCAGTCGTTAAGTGTCTGCCTTTGGCTCAGGTCATGATCCCAGGGTCCTGGGGTCAAGCCCGGCATCGGGCTCCCTGCTCAGCAGGGAGTCTGCTTCTCCCTCTCCCACTCCCCCTGCTTGTGTTCCCTCTCTCACTGGCTGTCTCTCTCTCTGTCAAAAAAATAAATAAAACCTTTTTTTTTTAATAAATAAAATCTTAAAAAAAAAAAGAAAATGAAAAGATAGGTTATAGACTAAGAGAAAATATTTGCCGAACACATATCTGAAAAAATACTTGCATCTAGTATTTTAAAATACATAATATTTGATATATAAAGACCTATCTTACAACATGATATCTCAGTAAAAAAAAAAAAGATAAAAGATTTGAACACACACTTCACCAAAGAAGAGATGCAAATAAGTACATTAAAATGTACTTAGTATCACTAGTCGTTAGGGGAAGGCAAGTTAAACCACAAAGAGATATCATTCTCATTATAGGAGAGACTATAATGACCAAACAAAAAATAGAAAATCCAAGCGTTGACAAGTATGTGTAGCAACTGTAACTCTCATGTTTCAGGTGGGAATGCAAAATGGTACGACCACCTTGGAAAATGGTTTGCAATTTGTATATAAAGGTTTTAAGCAGCTTAATTAATAATAGTCAAAAATTAAAAATAAACTCAATATCCATCAAGTGGCAAATGGATACACATATGTGGAACATCCATACAATGGAATACCACTCAGCAATAAAAAAGAATGGATGTCTAATACATGGAGCTACATGGGTGAATCTCAAAAGTATTATGATAAGTAAAGAAGCCCAACACAAAATGCTACATATTGTCTGATTAAATTAGATAGTATTCTGGAAAAGTCAAACCTATAGGGGCAGAAATCATATTGGTGGTTGCCAGAACCTGGGGATTAGAGAGGGGATTGACTACAAAGAGGCATGAGGAAACTCTTTAAGGTAATAGAAATATTTTATATTTTGATGGTGGTGATCGTTACAGAACTTTAACCGTTTATCAAAATTCTTTAAATTACATGGTGATTTTTACTGTAGGTGAATTATATCTCAAAAAGCCTGACTTTTATTTTCTTTTTTTAAAGATTTTATTTATTTTTTGAGAGAGAGAGAATGAGCAGGGGGAGGGAGAGGGAGAAGCAGACTCCCTATTGAGCAGGGAGCCCGACGTGGGGCTCGATCCCAGGACCCTGAGATCATGACCTGAACTGAAGGCAGAAGCCTAACTGAGTGAGCCACCCAGGTGCCCCCTGACTTTTATTTTCGATAGGTAACTCTGATTGCATGTAAACAATGGACTATAATATTGGGAGCCAGTAAGCAGGGAAACCAGTTAGGAGAATTCTGTGCTCATCCAGGGAAGAAGAGGTGATAGGATTTGGATTAGGACAGTGGCTATCAGATGAAGAGGAGGCCATGAATGCAACCTCACTCAGGCTCCTAGCTATAAATGGAAAATGAATCATCCACATAGAGACCTGACTACTTACATACTAATGGATATCCAGATGTTTGCAAATATCTTAATAATTGACTTATACTCTTGTTTGGATGTTTAGCTTTGTATATACATATTGTTAAAAAGCACACAAAGTAAAAACAACCGGAGAAGTGATTCATAAATACGAAGTTTGACTTACTAGATAGAATAGTTTTTGCTGATAATAGTGATGGTGTTGGCGTTGGTAATGAGGATGTGGATGGTGATGGCATTGAGGATGGTGATGACAGTGATGTTGGTGATGATGACAACACTAATGGTGATGATCCTAGTGATGATGGCAATGACATAGGTGATGATGACAATGATGATACTGACAATGATGGTGATGACGATGACAGTGGTGATGATGGTGATGGTGACAATGACGATGATGACAATGGTGGTGATGACGATGACAATGGTGATGATGGTGATGGTGACAATGACGATGATGACAATGGTGGTGATGACGATGACAATGGTGATGATGGTGATGGTGACAATGATGTCGATGGGGAGAATGATAATGATGATGAAAATGATGGTAATCCTGCTCCTATTTATTAGGATAAGAAAGACTCCTTCTTTCTTTTAAGACAGCGGTGCTCACAGTGTGGTCCCCAGACCAGCAGCATAAGCATCCTGGACTTGTTGGAAATGCAAATTCTTACACCCCACCCTAGACCCACTGAATCAGAAACGCTGGAGGTGTGGCCCAGCAATCTGTGTTTTAATAGGCCCTCTGGGTAACTATGATACACAATAAAGTAAAACACCAACTGCTTTAGAATGAAAACAAAAATGATTGCAATGGCCCAGGGTTTTTCCTAATGGCAGAGGTACTCTAAAAGCACATAAGGATAAATTTTTAACTGATGTCATTTCTTCACCTGTTGGAAAGGATAAGATCCCACAGACTCCAGAAGGGTGATTTTCTGATCTCATTACTCTGGAAAGTGAATGGCAATTTTCTCTCAAATAAGTGGTTTGTGATGACTGATGGGCATAGTCATAGAAAACTATCCTAGGCCAATGACCATTAATCACAGTCCTTCATGGCCCCATAAGAGTGCTGTCTTGCCTGCAACTGCCTGGTAATTTCACTCTGATTTAGGAAGATTCCTACACCTGAGTGATCGGGTAGTTAACTGATTCCCGAACTCCCTCTTTGCTGATATTGCTCCTCACTGTTGAGCTCTCCATCAAGCTGCACCCTAAATTGTGCCTGAGATCTACCCTCAAGCAGCTGCCCAGAAGAAGGGCATTAGGCCATTCAGGCCAGGATTAGCAGGTTTCCTCGAGGAGAGCCTGAGCGCATGAGAGCAAGGTCAGCACCATGCCTGTATTCTGAGTTCCCTGTGTTATGATGGGGTGAACTATAGACTGGGAAAACCTTTTAGGTTTCAAGCAAAATGGACCAATCAAACCAACTTCTGTAAACTGCTCACAGCTTGATTTAACGGGGTCATTTTCATTCCACTTCTATCACACACATAAATATTAGCTATCCAGGACTAGAACTAAGAATGAGATATAAAAATGGTTGGAATCAGCCTTACCTGGAGGGAAGGGGGTCATCCTCAGAGAACCTGTTAGTGTAAAGAGAGGAAGCCATTACCCTCACTGGATGGGACCACTGGCTCATTGCTCAGTTTCTGTAATAATCCATTCTGTTCAGAGTCACTCAGACCACACAAAGACCTTCTGTCAGTCGGGAAATGCATAATTTAGTGGCTTATTTCAAAAAACATAAAACTACAGCAGTTAAAAGCAGTGAAGTATATATATATCTCAACATGGGTGAATCTCAAAAACATAACTCTGAGTAAAGAATAAGAGGTACTGAATGATATAAAGGGCATAATGTAATTTGTGTGAAAGAAAAACACAACATATATAGAGATCACATAATTCCTATTTGTAAAGATATTAAAACTGAAGATACCTACAAAATTCAAGAGAGTGTTTGTCTCTGAGGAAGAAGGAGAGAACAGAGATTGGGACTGAGGAATTGGGGGAACTTCAAATTTATCTATGATGCTTTATTTCTTGGTAAGACTGGAAAACCAATATAACAAAATGTGAGCATCAGTCACCTGTAGGTAAAGGGCACATGGCTATGTGTTTCTTTATCTCTGTATTTTCTGAATTTTAGAATGCTTTGCTGGAACAGCAGGAGAGTGAGAATGATCAGGTGCCAAAGCGGTCGGAGGCCCAGACCCGTCCTGGAGGCTGTGATCTCTCTTCCTCTAACTGTGGTCTTTCCTGGGCACCTCCGAAGCCTCTAACTGCAGCCCCCAGGCTCCTTCCCCCATTGTGGTGACCCCCTGTGGTCTTCAAGGGCAATGGCGCATTCTGTGGGGAAGGCTGCTGACCTGATGAGTTGGGCCAAAGAACATTGGCTCTGTGGCTGGAAGACAGTGAGTCAACCACAGGTAGAACTGGAACAGCATAGAAACAGTGATTAGAACTGAAACTCTTAACTCTAGGAAACACACTGAGGGATGCTGGAGGGGAGGTGGGTGGGGCGATGGGGTTAATTGGTGATGGGCATTAAGGAGGGCATTTGATGTAATGAGCACTGGGTATTATATGCAACTGATGAATCACTAAACTCTACCTCTGAAACTAATAATACACTATATGTTAATTAATTGAATTTAAATTAAAAAATCATTGAATACTTACTAAAAAAAAGGAACTGAAACTTCTCTTCCTGAGACAGACACAGGACAACATGTAAGAAAAGGGCTTAACTGGTTGCTATGCCACACCTTTCCAAAACGCCTGGACTGACCACACACTCATGAAGAATGACTTTCTAATGAGATTGAAGTCAAGTTCAGGCTGCTGATAGAAAGCTCCTAAATGTGATCCTGCTGCCCCCAAATGCCTCACTTTCTTTAGCTCTACATCAACTCCACGTTCTGAGTAAGGTGCTCTACAGCAGTAAAATAAGTCATTGTTGAATTGAGCAAAAGTTTTAAAAGGATTATACTTATAAGGATGCTGATTATCTTGGATGACCCCGCATAGGACATCATATAACCTAATGGCATGACCCATCTGTTTGCACTTCCCATATGGATAGTGAGGACCTGCTGATGGAATCATTGTTCTACTTGATATGATAGTTGGTAGCTTTTCATTATCTGCTGAGGTTGAAAAAAAATATTTGTCAGAAGGGTTTGGCTTCATTTGGCTTCATAGTTTGCTCACCTGTGAAATACTAATACTTCTTTTTGAGGAGGGATATTACTACAAGTAGGGGCTATTGGTGTTTTCCAGAGTGATGCCAGTGCCCTTGAGCAGAGGGATTTGCCTCCACTCTGCCCTCTGCACTGACTAGCAGGATGTTTCTTAGCCAAGACTGAAGTTACCGCAAGAGGGGTTAAGTAGTCCACACATGCACCACTTGCACATTCATTTATTGATTCAATAAACTTTGTTGAGCACTTACAGTGTGCCAACCCCTGTGATAGCTGCTAGAGGTACAGAGATGAGCAAGGCAGACAAAACCCTTGTCCTCATGGAGCATAAAATCTGGTATTGAAGCTGACACTGGTATCACATTATCATTAGATTCCTTGGTAGTGAATTTTCCTTGGCCCTAAGCCTCAGTTCATCCTTCCTATGGGCTCAAATGCTGGAAGTGGCAAATACAAGGTAACATACCCATTCTTGGTGGTTGTAGCTCATAGCTTGTTGGCCTCCCTGATGATGTGGTTGGGTGGTTAACATCTTCTGGGATGGTGGAAGTTGAGAGTGCTGTTGGGAAACGATACAAGGAAAATCATTCCTGATGTTTGACACCAAATGGAAAGAGAAGGACTTTTTTCATCTGCTTCACATTTCCAGGAGAAGAATTCAATTAGCTCTATATGAGCTCATTCAACATAGAGAATTTTAAAGCGAACAGCAGCCTTGAAAATATTATGCCAGACACAAAAGACCACATATTGCATGACTCCATTTATGTGAAATATCCAGACTAGGTAAATCTGTAGAGATAGAAAGCAAGTTGGGGATTGCTGGGTGCTGGGGAGGAATTTTGACAAAATGGCCATGACTATTAACAAAGAGCAGAAATGCTGTACCCTGTTTACCCAGCTTAGCAGTCATGGAGCAGAACCCTTCTTCCTTGAACAGTGCTGCTCCACAGGACACACCTGAAGGTACAGAAGTCTACACTCATGTCACATGGTGGCACCACACTCTCCACCAAGTACTTTACACAAACTCACTGATTTCCTCCTTACAACTCATTGAAATACATAGTTATTACCCCCATTCCCAATAAGGAAACTGAGTGCAAAGAGGCAAGGAAAAACTGGTGAGGACCACACAGCTGAGAGGTAGGAGAGAGTGTCCCCAAATCCAGTGGTCCAGCGCTTGGCTCTGAGCATTGTACTGGCAAGTGAATGGAATATGTCACTCAGGTTTCAAAAGAATCCTTAGTCACTTAGACATAAGACCTAACAATTTAATGTGTTTGCTCTTTCATTAATATTTGAAAGTAGACACAGATACGCAAACTGGGGAGCCAGATGGGATTCATTTATCCAAGCATTTACTTATTTCTTCATTTAACAAACACAGAATGCCCGTCAGAGAGCGGGCATTGTTCTTGAGACTGTGTGTCTGTGGCAGGGGGCAGGGTGGGGGGTGGACAATGTCATGGATGAGAAACATATGGATTCTGCTCCAAGAAACTGACCATGTTATTGGAACAACAAACGGATACAAACAACAATCAAGAAAGGAATGGGAGATAAAAGTGAGGACAGATACAGAGCTGGGAATCTAGAAGAGGGGAGCGCTGCTGCCAGCTTGGGATGGAAAGATTGGACCAGGTGTGCAGAGAGGGTAGACACTGGTGTCCTAGTGGACCACCAATAGGCAATGGACATGTGAGTGTGGGAGAAATGGAAGAATACGAAAATCAATGCAGGCCTGGCTCAGAGATTAGCCCATCTTTTAACTCTTAGCTTTCCTTGCCTCAAATTCTAAATAGGTTACATGCCCAGTCAGAATTTTTTAGTAGTTTAAGGATTTTTAAAAAAGATTTTATTTATTTATTTGAGAGAGAGAAAGAGAGAGAGAATGAGCAGAGGGGGCAGATAGAGAGAGAGGGAGAAGCAGACTCCCTGCTGAGCAAGGAGCCCGATGCGGGACTGGATCCCAGGACCCTGGGTCATGACCTGAGTCAAGGGCAGATGCTTAACTGATTGAGCCACCCAGGCTCCCAGTAATTTAAGGATTTTAAAGTGGTTTAGAGAGTTAAGATAGTTCAGAGTGGTAGTGGGTGGGGCTGGGAGTCCTACCTGGTGGTGGTGAATGTGCCACAGTCATGGGAGAGAGCTGAGTTGAGCTGGCAGCCGGTAGAACTGTAATAAAGAAACATCTGTTAGCAGTAAGTAACTGCTCACAATGACTGGAGATGTGGCTGACCAAGGGCTCCCTGTGGTCTCACAAAAGGTCATTTTGCTTCAACTCTGAAGTGACCACTGCATAAGTGATAGAGAGCCTAGGTCACCTCTCAGCTGCTGACCCTCAGCCCTGTGGATCCTCAGCTCAGTCAACTGCATCCCCTCTCTCCCAGCCTCAACGTCCAGGTGCAGGTGTTTGGTGTTTTGTGACACAAATGATGTGATTTGGATCTGAATATTCTCCCTAAGAGTTGGTTTGGTCTGGACCTTCAAGACCCCCTGGTACTTGCATTCACTTGCTCTGCTTATTTCCTTCCTCAGCCTGTTTCCTTACGGACGTGTGGCTCTGTGGCTGTCATAGGTATTGCCCTAGCATGAGAACTCTCCATAAATCCACACAATCCCACATTCTCTCCTTTCTCCAGACCTGACTCTGCACCCTACATAGACCTGGGAATTACTTGCAATATCCCTTAGGAACACTCACAGAAGGAACAACAGTGGATGACAATATTACTTTTCGTTTTGTATTGACTCGGGTAGATGCTACCCCTTTTTTATAACACCCTTCCTCTCTGCTTGCTTTTTGGGTCACCATATTTCAGCGTACATCCTGAGAGATGTGTCCATCTCTGTGCCACTGAGTGTGGCAACTACAGAATTTAAGTGTGGGAGGCAGAATACTGGGCCCCCAAAAATGTCCACATCCTAATCCCTGGAACCTATGACTATGTCATGTACAGGGCAAGGGGAATTAAGGCTGCAGATGGAATTAAGGTTGCTAATCAGCTGTCTTAAGAAAACGGACAGAGAACAAGCCAGCATTCCTGGAATTTGGGGTCCCCTGCCTGTTCAGGGAAGTGGTCCCAACAAAGAGTAAGCAGGAGGACCATGGCCTATCTGTATCTGACCTGCTTTCCCAGCTCATGCTTCCCACAGGAACTAGTTGCATGATATATTCTTCCTGGACCTTTGGTGAACATTTCTATTAATCTGAGTAAATATACCCTGCCACAGATTTCCAATGACTGACAGTAAAACATATGTATCTGCATAGGAAAACCAGAGAAATAGGAATACAAGTTTAATGACAATATGGACGAAAGAGAAATTAATAGAAAAACAATCAACTAACTAATACAACCAATAATTGACCAAGAAAACTCTTGGCTAATTATTAGGACTGATTATTCAGCTAAACTCTGAACTTTCTGGAATTTGAAGGGAGATGGAAATCATGGTGCACAATGGGATTATACTTAATAAATAACTTGTAGGAGGCAGAACTGTTTGATAAGTGGTATCTTCCTAAAGGGAGTTATTGCTTTTGTTTGGGGACCACTGAGCATGTTAGTGACTAATACATTGTCTTCAACACCAATTTTATAGGAGAGGCAGAGTGCTAGCATGTGTCTATTGTTTTTTCATTCAATAGGTATTTGTTTAGGGGGAACCTGGGTGTCTCAGTCATTAAGCATCTGCCTTCGGCTCAGGTTATGATCCCAGGGTCCTGGGATCGAGCCCTGCATCGGGCTCCCTGCTCGGCAGGAAGCCTGCTTCTCCCTTTCCCACTCCCCCTGCTTGTGTTTCCTCTCTCGCTGTGACTCTCTCTGTCAAATAAATAAATAAAATCTTTTAAAAAATAGATATTTGTTTAGAACCTATTATGTACCAGGAACTGCCCTTGGCTCTGACATAAACTTGCCAAAATTCCTGCTCTCATAAAACTTACATTCTGGAAAGTAGAGTGGAAAGGGCACATGATGAGCAGGTGAACAAAAGAAAACTCTGAAGACAATATCAGATGCTCTAAGTACTACAAAGAGATAAACAAGAGGTTGATAAAATAGAACATGATTAAGAGGGGTCTATTTTGGATTGTATATTCAGGGGAATTCTCTCTGAAGGAATGATATCTTAGTTGAGACTTGCTTACAAGGAGTCAGCTGAGGAAAAATCTGGGAGAAGAGCATTCCAGACAGAGGGAAGAGCCAGGGCAAAGGCCCTAAGGTGAGTACTATTTTGTCAGTTTCAAAGGATGGCAAAAAAAAGTCCAATAGGGAGCACAGCACAAGATGAGGCATTTTCCCAGTCAGAAACATAGACAAGGATTAGATCATGGAGTCTTGCAGGTCACTATAAAAGATCTGGGCATTGTTCCAAATATAATAGAAAATTTTCGGAGGGTTTTGAGTTAAGAGGAATGGTCTGATTTATGATTTACCAGCCAGGTCTAATTTCTGTGCCAGGAAAAGATTCCATGTGTGATGGAGGGGAGAGACAATGCAGAAGACTACTTAGAAAATTGTTCCAGTAATTTGAGATGCTGAAGGTTTGGAGAATAGAGTAACAGTGGAGTTGGGAGATGCTAATGGGTCTAGCATACATTTCGGAAGTAGAGCCTGAGAATTTTCTGATGCATTGGTTGTATGGAGTGAAGGAAAGGAAGCAGGTGGGGTGGCCTCTGGTTCAAGAAACTAACTGAATAGGAAGAACATGTCTATTTTTAACATCAACCCTCCAAAAAGCCAAGCTTATCAAGGTATCATAATCTAACAGACCAGCAACTGTGCCTCTTGCTAACTTCATGGCCTTGGGCGAGTTGATTAACTTCTCTATGCTTCAGTTTTCTCGTCAAGATAAAGCAGGAATTACAACCATACCTACTTCATAAGGTTGTTGTGAAAATTAAATAAGTCATGTATGCAAAGTGCTTCGAATTAATTCATTAAAGCAGGAGTCAGGACAATGAAACCTGTGGTTCAAATCCAGCCCAGTGCCTATTTTTGTAAGTAAATTTTTTAGGAACACAGGTGTGCCCAGCAGCTTACAAATTGTGATGGCTGCCGCTTTCATTCTACAGAAGCAGAGCTGAAATATAGCAGTGACCATCTAGCCACAAAGCCTAGTAGATTTCCTGTCTGACCCTTATAGAAAAGGTCTGTTGATCCCTGAATTAGAGAATCAAATAATAACTGTGCGGGCAAAGGTCTAGAAAAATGCCTAGGATATCCTTAACACTCAATAAAAATTGGCTCTTATTTTCATTCCATGTACATGACCTTATTTTAACCCAAATGGAGCTCTGTGAAGTGTTTTTACCTCCTTTTAAAACAAAGATAGTAGATTAACATAACAATAAAAAATTTAAAAAAATTAAAAAATAAAAAATAAAGAAAAATAAACTTCTATGCCCACAAAAATAAAAAATAAAAAAAAATAAAACAAAGAGAGTAAGTGGCTTGCCCAAGGTCATACTAAGTAAGGGGTAGAGATGGAAATTAAACTCAAACCTCCTGTTGCCAAACCTATTGTCCTTCCCTCATCCCAAGGCCCACCCGGGCTAGTACACAGGCCTATCTTGAACATGTTTCCACCAGGTTTACTAGTTTCAGAACTCACCAGTTTCCTAGGACACCGATAAATTGATTGTTTATGTACAAAATGTGTGATATGTTCCTCCCTTCAAATTTGGCTCAGCAATCCCAACAAAAAAACTTCGGTTTTAAACCAAAAGGAAAGTTTGTATTAAGACAGGACAAATACTGCAAATTCAACATGAAAACACTTCCTACCTTGGGGTGTTGGCAGTGATTCTTCTGCGTTCTCTGTAGGGAGAGGGGTTGAGAGTTCAGTGGCTGTTAGCATGTAAAGGTATTCATCCCCTTCTACAGCCATATAAAACACACAGTAGGAAGGAACAGATGCTGAACAGTTGTGCAAGCTATACAAATAATTTACCAAAGTATTTCCTTAACAATGCTTTTAACAGCAATTCCACTGGATTGAAAAAGATTGATACCAGAGAAAAACTTAAAACTCTCATGACTGAAATGAAAATAAGGCTAACTCTTGTGGAAGGGAGAAAGTGGCCCAACCACATTTTCACCTTTAAGATCATCTTTAATAGCCCAGGAATGGGCAAATGGCAAATAATGATTGTTAAAATATGTCAATCCAAACCCTCCCCCACCATTATTCCCTTTTTTTCCCCCTTTATGATCTACCTATACCTGCCCAGGTAGCACATAGAATGAAAAATGTCATGTTGATAAAACAAAAGCATGCACTTACCCAATGCAGGCTTGAAATACTCAGTCTCTGTGAATGTGTGGGAAAAGAAAGACTTACAGTTGGAAAAGGGAAGTTGTTTCTAGAGATACTCAATTCAAAATGAATTTTAAAATGAAAATGTGTTTCTCAGATATAAAAATTTTGATTCTCCCTGCCTTAGTTCAGATGACTTTAATTAACCATTGAACATACAAACGTTTGCTAATACACGGTGTCTAACAACAGATCTTCACCCAGCTGTGCCTGTGCTGTTTCTTACCTGCAGACTCTCTAACACCTCCAAGTAAGAGGCAAACACTCATCACACACACACACACACGAGACAGGTGGGACCCAGTCGCTTTACAGAATAGACATGCTTTTTTTTTTTTTATTTTTATTTTTTTTAAGATTTTATTTATTTGCGAGAGAGAGAATGAGAGACAGAGAGCATGAGAGGGAGGAGGGTCAGAGGGAGAAGCAGACTCCCTGCTGAGCAGGGAGCCTGATGTGGGACTCGATCCCGGGACTCCAGGATCATGACCTAAGCCGAAGGCAGTCGCTTAACCAACTGAGCCACCCAGGCGCCCCAGAATAGACATGCTTTGATGGAATTCTAAACCAAAAATCCAACTAAACAACCAAAATAAAACAAAGGCAAATCAAAGGGAAAAAAAGAGAAACAAAAAATAGATGAAAATGAAACAAACCCCCCCCCCAATATTTTTGCTGTTTGAATTAACTTACTAATTACCTTAGTGTAATACGAATACAGTCTTTCTACTTGAATATGATTGGAATTTTTAGCAAGTGACTAAGTTCACTGCTTTAGACCCACTACATTTTTTCCTTTATTTCCCACTGGCATACGCATTTATGTCTTTAACATTGGTAGTATAAACCCATTATACTAGTCATGTATTTGGTGGAAATTCATCTGTATGTCTAGACCAGTGGTTCTCAATCAGGAGCAATCCCCCACCCTCCAAGGGACATTTGACCATGTCTGAAGACATTTTTGGTGGCCATAGCTGGGGGGGGGGGTGTCATTCAGTAGGTTCAGGTGAGGGATAATGCTAAATAGCTTATATGCATGGGAAAGCCCCTTCCACAAAGAATTATGCGTCCACAAACATCAATAGTACTGAGATTGAGAAACCCTGGTTTAGAATGATCACAGTCATTACTAACTGGTTGAAGACTTATGATTAGAAATACATAGCCTGGACTCAACAATCAACAGGACAAAACTCAGTGCTATTCTGATTTATAAACCCCCGTTTTCTTCACTTTCATTAGACTGCAAACTTTTAGTGGGAAAAACTACCTTTTAGTCCCACAGTGTCTTGAAGAAAGGTAGATTGCATTCAGTAAGTGACTAATATCACTGTTGACTTATGTTGTCTTTTACCAGTCATTTTGAAATCTAGTCCTTGTAATGGATCTAGATCCATCTAAGATCTTCCACTATTTTTCTCTTTTTAAAAAAATCCATTTCGATCTGGTCCCAGGAATTCAGCTGGATAGGGATCAAACCATTCTGAACACCTACAAACTCAACAGAAGATCGAAGAAAAGAATAGCAACAACTCTCTGAACAGAAAAGCGACCACTTTCTGGAAGGTAGGACGTGCAGAGAAGTGAATCTGAGGCGATATTCGGGAGGATAGATGGCAGGGGAGGGGGCCTCCGTTGGCCACTTCTGGCAAGTGACAGAGCCACGGAGCACAAAATCGGAACTTTTAGAAGTCTGCTCCGCTGAGGGACGTCGCTCCGGTGAGTAAGCGGGGGATGGAACCCTCATGTGACAGTGTGGTCTCAGGACCCTCGGGGTCACAGAAAGACCGGGGGTGCCTGAGTGCGGCAGAGCTCCCAGGTATCGGAGTGGGGAAGCCGGCTGCAGAGATGGAGCCAAGGCGTGGGCTCTCAGCTCAGGGTTGCCATAAGCCGTGATCCGCGGCACAGTCGGGCCACTGCTCCTCCAGCAGGGATCCAACGAGCGGCAGATCCGGGGAG